>NC_045449.1:53312246-53384508 GCF_002776525.5 Piliocolobus tephrosceles | reverse complement strand
AGAACCAGCGAGTAGGCAAGGCTAAAAGCAAAACTGCAAATTTATTCTTTGGTCATCTAGCTTCAGGGACCGGAGCTGGGTTGGGGGGAGTTTCTAATACAGTCCCGACAAGAGTGGGGGCTGAGAAAGCCCGCCCCGGGCGCATCTGCTGGGAGTGACTTTTCTAGGAGTGGAAGGGCAATAGGCGGGGCACGGGCACGTCGGGGAAGGGGGGGCCGCTCCGCAGGTGCCACCAGGTAAATCTTGGTCTCCTCGAATTGACATCACCTGGTGCATGCCTGATTAATCTGCACCCTCCCGGGCGTCAGCTGCACTCTCGCACACATGGGAAGAGTTGGTGGTGAAGAAGAACCCGGAAGTGCACCATCCTGCCTCCGTTCGTCCAAACAGTCAGGAGTTCCAAGACCAGCCTAGCCAAGATGGCGAAACCCCATCTCTACTAAAAATACAAAAATTAGCTGGGTGCAGTGGAAGGCGCCTGAAATCCCAGCTACTTGGGAGGCTGAGGCAAGAGAATTGCTTGAACCTGGGGCAGGAGGGTGGAGGTTGCAGTGGCCAAGATCGCACCACTGCACTCCAGCCTGGGTGACAGAGTGAGACTCCATCTCAAAATAAATAAATAAATAAATAAATAAATAAATAAATAAATAAATAAATAAATAAAATATGGATTTAGAACTTCTGGATCATGACTATGACTAGGCTCATGTGCAAAGAACCATCTCACCTTGTATGTAAGCAAGAATTAGTGTCATTACTTATAAATTTCTCCTCCCTACAGTTAATGACATCTTGGAGGAACTTAGAAACAGGAAGTGACTCAGGATTGGGAAGCACCAGGAAAAGAGCTGCTGACATGACTGGTGACAAGCATTCTTTGTCAACTGACTTTTTCTCCCGCCCCCTGGATCCTAAGGAAATGGCACAGCATTTCCTTGCCCTGCCCTTGAGGTGCTATGCCTACTCTAAGCTAGCTAGGGGCTTGTGGAAGAAAAACCTAAGGAAGACCCCTGCTCATGCCTGGAGGAAAGAACTGACGACTTCATCTTCACCCTCAGCCAAACAGCCACAAGTATCCTTGTTTGCCCGGCTCTCCTGGGGCCATCACAGAGGGCTGGGGATGCTCAGAGCCTTAAACTCCAGGCGAGGCAGAACCAAGCAGCTGTTCATAAGCGATTTCAGTGCATGTCCAGTGACCCGAACGGGACCCGACCATGGGGAAAATGATACAGAACTAGATAGCTTTCTTTAAATTTTATTTTTAGTTTGTGTACTCCTATGGAAGTGTAATTTTATCTTTGTGCTGGGAACACTGAAAAGCACTGACAGGGAGCTCCTTTGGCCTGGCCCATTTTTTCTGAAAGCGCGTTGCAGCTGTGGCTTCTGCCCAGCAGGCAGAGACTGATGTTACATCCTGTACCCAGCTGCTGCCGGAAGAAGGGACAGACTCAGCCTCTGACTGCAGGGGGATCTGCAGGAAGATCGGGGAACCTGAAGACACTTTTAACTGCAAAAGCCCTGGAAATAGTAAGTGCAAATTGTCCCGTGGATTGTTGACTTCACATTCAAACCATTGGGAAGTGACTGAGACTGGAAGCGTCGACAAGGATCCGCAGGGTCTGGGACCAGAGACCAGCTTGTGATCCTGCTGTGGAGTGCTAGGGGTCTGCTCTGGGGAGGGGAATTTGGCCTGGAAGAGACATGGTATAAGGTGGGGACTGTTACAGTCATGCAACACTTAACATCAGGTGATTCTGTCATTGTACAAATATCGTACAGTGAACTCACACAAATTTACACAGCATAGCCTGCTACACCCGTAGGCTCTGTAGTATAACCTATTGCTCCTAGGCTGCAAACCCATGCAGTATGTGTCTTTATTGAATGCTGTAGACAATGACACCACAATGGTATTTGTATATCTAGACATATCTGAACAAAAGGCACAGTGAAAGATAAAATATATACAGTATAAAATATTTTTTAAAAAGGCTGGGCATGGTGGCACACTCCTATAATCCCAGCACTTTGGGAGGCCTGAGGCGGGAGGATCACTTGATCCCAGGAGTTCGAGACCAGCCTGGGCAACATGGCGAAAACCCATCTTGACAAAAAATACAAAAAGTAGCCGGGCATGGTGGTGGGCGCCTGTAATCCCAGCTACTCAGGAGACTGAGGCATGAGAATTGCTTTAACCCGGGAGGCGGAGGTTGCAGTGAGCCGGGATGGCACCACTGCACTCCAGCCTGGGTGACAGAGTGAGACTCCATCTCAAACAAAAAAGAAAAGAAAATGTGATCCATTGGCCCGGCATAGTGGCTCACACCTGTAATCCCAGCACTTTGGGAGGCCAAGGCGGGTGGATCATGAGGTCAGGAGATTCAGACCATCCTGGCTAACACGGTGAAACCCCGTCTCTACTAAAAATACAAAAAAAAAAAAAAAAAAAAAATTAGCTGGGCATGGTAGTGGGCACCTGTAGTCCCAGCTACTCGGGAGGCTGAGGCAGGAGAATGGTGTGAACCCACGAGGCGGAGCTTGCAGTGAGCCGAGATTACGTCACTGCACTCCAGCCTGGGCAACAGAGCGAGACTCCATCTCAAAAAAGAAAGAAAGAAAGAAAATGTGGTCCATCCATACAATAGAAAGTTATTCAGCCTTGAAAGAAGGAAATCCGGACATCTGCTACAACATGAATGAGACTTGAAGACATTATACTGAGTGGATTAAGCCAGCCACAAAAAGGCAGATACTGTGTGACTCCACTTATATGAGACTCAGAATAGTCAAAATCATGAAAAAAACATAAGAGTGGTGGTGGTCAGGGGCTGGAGGGGTGGGGAACAGGCAGTTGTCAATGGGTGTAGAGTTTTAGTTTTGCAAGATGAAAAACTTCTAGGGATCTGCTACACAACCATGTGCATATAGTTAATACCATTGAACTGTACTTTTTTTTCTTTTAGAGACCGAGTCTCACTCTTTTGCCCAGGCTGGAGCTCAGTGGTATGATCTCGGCTCACTGCAACCTCAGCCTCCCGAGTAGCTGGGATTACAGGCGCCTGCCACAACGCCCAGCTAATGTTTGTATTTTTTAGTAGAGATGGGGTTTTGCCATGTTAGCCAGGCTGGTCTTGAACTCCTGACCTCAGGTGATCCGCCCACCTCGGCCTCCCACAGCGCTGGGATGACAGGCTTGAGCCACCACACCCGGCCTAAACTGTACTCTTAAACATTGAGAGAGTAAGTTTTGTATTACGTGTTTTTTACCACAATTTAAACATTTAAAAAATGTATTCAAACAAATAAAAGAATTTTGAGGCTCATGCCTGTCATCCCAGCACTTTGGGAGGCCAAGGCAGGCGGATCACCTGAGGTCAGGAGTTTGAGACCAGCCTTGTCAACGTGGTGAAACCCCGTCTCCATTAAAACTACAAAAATTAGGCTGGCGTGATGGCGGGTGCCTGTAATCCCAGCTACTTGGGAGGCTGAGGCAGGAGAATTGATTGAACCTGGGAGGCGGAGGTTGCAGTGAGCCAAGATCGTGTCACTGCACTCCAGCCTGAGTGACAGAGTGAGACACTCTTTTTTTCTTTTTTTGAGATGGAGTTTCGCTCTTGTTGCCCAGGCTGGAGTGCAATGACATGATCTCGGCTCACTGCAACCTCCGCCTCCTGGGTTCAAGCAATTCTCCTGCCTCAGCTTCCTGAGTAGCTGGGATTACAAGCATGCGCCACCACGCCCGGCTAATTTTGTATTTTTAGTAGAGACGGAGTTTCTTCACGTTGGTCGGGCTGGTCTCGAACTCCCAACCACAGTTGATCCGCCTGCCTTGGCCTCCCAAAGTCCTGGAATTACAGGCATGAGCCACTACACCCGGCAACACTCTGTCTTAAAACAAACAAACAAAAACACAAGGGCCGGGTTTGGTGGCTCACGCCCGTAATCCCAGCATTTTGGAAGGCCGAGGCAGGCAAATCACAAGGCAGATCACCTGGGCAACAGAGGGAGCCTCCATCTCAAAAAAAAAACGAAAGAAAATAAAAGAAAAGAAAATTAAGTGCCCCCATGCTCCTGAGTCTTCTCACTCCTCAAAGGTGACCACTGTTCAGTCTACCATTTCTTCCCAGAAATATCTGTGCATATACAAGCATATACATATGTCTTCTCTTTGCTTAGCGAACTATTTATTCAGCCAAATTACAATTGTTGTCTTTGGTAATAGAGCTACAGGTCTCCAAATCCAAAGTTGGTGGCACCAAAATTAGAGAACTCACTTTGTCTTGAAGAGAACATTTGCGAATTGACCAGGAACCCCTACTGCCAGTGTACGTGAATTAGACTCTTCTATAAAGAGTATAGCTAAGGTGCTAGAATACACATTTTGAAATGAACGTAGGCCATCTAAAGGCATTTTTAGCTTCTAAACATTAACTTTATGGGGGCATAATTTACAGAGAATAAATATACCTGTTTACAGTGCATATAGTTCAAGTAGGTTTTTTTTTTTTTTTTTTTTTTTGAGAAAGGGTCTTGCTCTGTTAGGCAGAAGTACAGTAGTATGATCATAGCTCACTGCAGCCTCGACCTCGTGGGCTCAAGTGATCCTCCCACCTCAGCCTCCCAAGCAGCTAGGACTACAGGCACATGCCACTACATCTGGCTAATTTTTAAATTTTTCATGGATATGGGGGGGGGGTCTCACTGTGTTGCTCAGGCTGGTCTTGAATTCCTGGGTTCAAGTGATTCTCTTGTCTCAGCCTCCCAAAGTGCTGAGATTACAATTGTTGAGTCATTGCACCCAGCTGACTTTTTTTTTTTTTTTTCACTGTAAATACCATTGCCTTCTTGTTCGGGGGCGGGGGGTTATGCTCAGTTTTAATTACTTATTGTTTTCTGGTTATGAAGATACCATGAGTTCCTTATTTTAAAATATAGACAATTCAGAAAATAAAGAGAAACCAAAAGACATCAATAATTGCCCCATCCCTCAAAAAAAAAAAAAAAAAAAAAGGCATTATTAGCATTGTCTTTTTAAAAGCATATATGTGGCCGGGCACGGCAGCTCTTGCTTGTAATCCTAACATTTTGGGAGGCCAAGGCAGGAGGATAGTTTAAGGCCAGGAGTTCAAGACCAGCCTGGGCAACATAGCAATACTACCATTTACACACACACACACACACACACACACACACAAATTTAGGCCGGGCCGGGCACGATGGCTCATGCCTGTAATCCCAGCAGTTTGGGAGGCTGAGGTGGGTGGATCATGAGGTCAGGAGATAGAGACCATCCTGGCTAACACTGTGAGACCCCGTCTCTACTAAAAATACAAAAAAAAGAAAAATTAACCGGGCTTGGTGGCGGGCACCTGTAGTCCCAGCTGCTCAGGAGGCTGAGGCAGGAGAATGGCGTGAACCTGGGAGGCGGAGTTTGCAGTGAGCTGAGATCGCGCCACTGCACTCCAGGCTGGGCGACAGAGCGAGACTCCGCCTCCAAAAAAAAAAAAATGTAGGCCTGGGACGGTGGCTCATGCCTGTAATCCCAGCACTTTGGGAGGCCAAGGCGGGTGGATCACCTGAGGTCGGGAGTTCAAGACCAGCCTGACCAACGTGGAGAAACCCCGTCTCTACTAAAAATACAAAAAATTAGCCAGGCGTGGTGGCACATGCCTGTAATCCCACCTACTTGGGAAGCTGAGGCAGGAGAATCGCTTGAACCCGGAAGGCTGACGTTGTGGTAAGCCAAGATTGCACCACTGCATTCCAGCCTGGGCAACAAGAGCAAAACTCTGTCTCAAAAAAAAAAAAAAAAAAAAATTTAGCTGGGTTTAGTGGTGGGCATCTGTAGTCCCAGCTCCTTGGGAGGCTGAAGCAGGAGGACTGCTTGAGCCAGGGAGGTCAGGCTGCAGTGAGCTATGATCACACCAATGCACTCCAGCCTCGGCAACAGAGTGGGATCTTGTGTCTATAAAATAAAAACAAACAATAAATGCACACAAGCAGTTATTCATCTGTAAACACGGATAATAATTTCAAGTGTCCTCATATAGTAAATTATCTGAACAAGGATCGGTATGTGGTTTTTAATTTCAGAAAAACTGAAAGCCATATTAAATTTAGCCCAAATAACTTTATCAGATTTAGCCCAAATCAAGGTAAGATGAAGGCCATTTTTTTTTTTTTTTTTTTTTAGTCAGAGTCTTGCTGTGTTACCCAGGCTGGAGTGCAGTGGCGTGAGCTCAGCTCACTGCAGGCTCGACCTCCTGGGCTCAAGTGATCCTCCACTTCAGCTTCCCAAGTAACTGGGGCCACAGGTGCGCACCACCACAACCAGCTAATTTTTTTATATTTTATGTGGAGATGGGGTCTTGCCATGTTACCCATACTCATCTCGAACTCTGTGCTCAAGTGATCTTCCCACCTTGGCCTCCCAAAGTGCTGGGATTACAGGTCTGAGCCACCACGCCCAGCCCAAATACACATCTTTTTTTTTTGAGGCGGAGTCTGGCTCTGTCTCCATGGAGTGCAGTGACACAATCTCAGCTCACTGCAACCTCCGCCTCCTGGGTTCAAGTGATTCTCCTGCCTCAGCCTCCTGAGTAGCTGTTATTACAGGTGCCTGCCACCATGCCGGCCTAATTTCTGTGTTTTTAGTAGAGATGGGGTTTTGCCATGTTGGCCAGGTTGATCTTGAACTCCTGACCTCAAGTGATCCACCCACCTTCACCTCCCAAAGTGCTGGGATTACAGGCATGAGCCACCGTGCCTGGCCACCAAATACACATTCTTTTGTTTTTTGAGACGGAGTTTTGCTCTTCTTGACCAGGTTGGAGTGCAATGGCACAATCTTGGCTCACTGCAACCTCTGCCTGCCAGGTTCAGGCGATTCTCCAGCCTCAGCCTCCAGAGTAGCTGGGATTACAGGGATGCGCCACCACGCCCAGCTAATTTTGTATCTTTAGTAGAGACGGGGTTTCTCCATGTTGGTCAGGCTGGTCTCGAACTCCCGACTTCATGTGATCTGCCCACCTTGGTCTCCCGAAGTGCTGGGATTACAGGTGTGAGCCACTGTGTCCGGCCAAATACCCATTCTTAATGTGGTCCAATCAGAGCACAGTTATTGCTTCCTTAGAAATAAGATAACCCTCATCCAGGAGGGTAACGGGCCCAATGCACCCTGGCTCTTCTGGGCAGAATGCACTGGAGCTCACTCTTTATTTCTGCACAAGGTACTTCAGGAGGAAGTGGGTGGGTTGGAGCCTGTTCAGAGGACAAGGCAGGACAGGGCTGGGCTGGGGAGGGCAGGGCAGGGCAGGGCCCATAACTGTGAGGAGCAGCTAGAGAACCTGAAAGCCTTCTTAGCCTAAGAAAGAGAAGACGTGCACTAGGGAAACAGCATCTTTATATACTTACAGGACTGTCCTAGGATGCGGGCCCTGGTGCGTAGAAATTGCAGGGAGGCCAAACTTGGACACCATTTGAGTTTTCTGAGACAGAATGTGTTACTTTTTGGGGGGCTGTGTTTCCCCTTATGGTAAGGATTTGCATAAAGCCCATGAGTTGTAGAATTCTCTCTCATGTCCCTCTTGTCTTCAGATTCTGCAATTCCATCTGAATAAACAGGATTTTAGTCTCCATCCTCTTTTCTTTCTTTTTTTTTTTTTGAGACGGAGTCTCGCTCTGACGCCCAGGCTGAGTGCAGTGGCTGGATCTCGGCTCTCGGCTCACTGCAAGCTCCGCCTCCCGGGTTCACGTCATTCTCCTGCCTCACCCTCCCAAGTAGCTGGGACTACAGGTGCCCGCCACCATACCCAGCTAATTTTTTGCATTTTTAGTAGAGATGGGGTTTCTCCACGTTAGTCAGGATGGTCTCAATCTCCTGACCTCGTGATCTGCCCACCTCGACCTCCCAAAGTGCTGGGATTACAGGCGTGAGCCACCTCGCCGGCCCCATTCTCTTTTCAACAACACTGGTCTTTAGGCTTGATTTTCTTTTTTCTTTCTTTTTTTTTTTTTTGAGACAGAGTCTTGCTCTGTTGCCCAGGCTAGAGTGCAGTGGCACAATCTCAGCTCACTGCAACCTGAGCCTCCCGGGCTCAATCAATTCTCCTGCCTCAGCCTCCTAAGTAGCCGGGATTACAAGCACACGCCACCGCGCCCAGCTAATTTTTGCATTTTTAGTAGAGACAGGGTTTTACCATCTTAGCCAGGCTGGTTTCGAACTCCTGACCTCTTGATCCACCCGTCTTGGCCTCCCAGAGTGCTGGGATTACAGGCATAAGTCACTGCACCCGGCCAGGAAAGACATTTCTACAGTGTGCACGTGCCATGGGGTATGTCTCAAATGAAACTGTTTTGCCTCCACATCCCAAAGATAACTGAAATTTCAGTTTAAACTCCAGTTAAGCAGAATAGTTGTCAGCCAAGCATGGTGGCTCGTACCTATAATCCCAGCATTTTGGGAGGCCAAGGAGGGAGGACTGCTTAAGCCCAGGACCTCGAGACTATTCTGGGCAAATATTGAGACCCTGTCTCCACAAAAATTAAAATTAAAATTAATTGGGGCTGGGCATGGTGGCTCACGCCTGTAATCCCAGCACTTTGGGAGGCCAAGGCAGGCGGATTGCCTGAGGTCAGGAGTTTGAGAAACCCCATCTCTACTAAAAATATAAAAATTAGGTTGGTGTGGTGGCACACGCCTGTAATCCCACTACTCGAGAGGCTGAGGCAGGAGAATCGCTTAAACCTGGGAGACAGAGGTTGCAGTGAGCCAAGATAGCCCCACTGCACTCCAGCCTGGGCAACAGAGCGAGACTCTGTCTCAAAAAAAAAAAAGATAAAAATAGGCCTGCCTCAGTGGCTCACGCCTGTAATCCCAGCACTTTGGGAGGCTGAGGCAGGCGAATCACGAGGTCAGAAGTTCGAGACCGGCCTGGCCAACATGGTGAAACCCTGTCTCTACTAAAAATACCAAAACATTAGCTGGGCCTGGTGGCGGGACTCTGTAGTCCACATACTTGGGAGGCTGAGGCAGGAGAATCACTTGAATCTGGGAGGCGGATATTGCAGTGAGCCAAGATCACACCACTGCACCCGGGTGACAGTGCGAGACTCCATCTCAAAAATAAATAAATAAAATAAAATAATATAAGCTGGGTGCAGTGGCTCACACCTGTAATCCCAGCACTTTAGGAGGCCAAGGCAGGCGGATCACCTGAGGTTGGGAGTTCGAGACCAGCCTGACCAACATGGAGAAACCCCATCTCTACTAAAAATATAAAATTAGTCAGGCGTTGTGGTGCATGCCTGTAATCCCAGCTACTCAGGAGGCTGAGGCAGGAGAATTGCTTGAACCCCGGAGTCAGAGGTTGCGGTGAGCCAAAATTGCGCCATTGCACTCCAGTCTGGGCAATAAGAGAGAAACTCCGTCTCAAAAAATAAAATAAAATAAAATAAAATAAAATAAAATAAAATAAAATAAAATAGGGGCCAGGAGCGGTGGCTTGCGCCTGTAATCCCAGGACTTTGGGAGGCGGAGGTGGGTGGATCACCTGAGTCAGGAGTTCAAGACCATCCAGGCCAACATGGTGAAGCCCCTTCTCTACAAAAATACAAAATTTAGCTGGGCATGGTGACTCGCACCTGTAGTCCCAGCTACTCGGGAGGCTGAGGCAGGAAAATTGCTTGAACCCAGGAGGTGGAGGTTGCAATGAGCTGAGATTGCACCACTGCATTCCAGCCTCGTGATAGAGCGAGACTACGTCTTTAAATAAATAAATAAAATAAAATAGATAAACAAATAACTAAAATTAACTGGGTATGGTGGCACACCTATAGTCCTAGCTACTCAGGAAGCTGAGGTGGAAGGATCACTTGAACCTGGGAGGTCGAGGCTGCAGTGAGCCATGATAGAGCCACTGCATTCCAGCCTGGCCAACAGGGCAAGACACTATCTCAAAAAAATAAATAAATAAATAAATAAATAAATAAATAAATAAATAAATAAATAAAAGAAAAATAAAAGAACCAATAAAAGTAAAAACAGTTGTGAGCCAGTCTGGATTTTCTGGTCCCATTTTACGTTTGCCCATTTGTTCTAGTCTTGTGTAGCACTGAGCAGTTCACAAGCATTTATTAAGCACTACTCCATGCTGGCACCAGACTCCATGCTGGAACTATGACTCTGTAACAGGCAGACCCCATCCCACTCTTCAAGGGGCTGACGCTGCCGAGGGGAAGTAGACAGGCTGTCGGGGTTCAGGGTGCTGCGTGCTTGGAGCTGATCAGAAAGTGCTCCAGGAGCACAGGGCACAGGCGTCTCATTCAGGCTGGCTTTCTGGAGCAGTGATGGATAAATTGCGACCTAACAGATGAGTAGGAGTTAGTCGTATAAAGTGGGCTGGAGGCCAGAAGTGGTGGTTCACCCCTGTAATCCAGCACTTTGGGAGGCTGAATTGCTTGAGTGTAGGAGTTCAACACCAACCTGGGCAACACGGCAAAACTCTGTCTCTACAAAAAATACAAAAATTAGCCAGGTGTGGTGGCACACGCCTGTAGTCTCAACTACTCAGGGGACATGAGGCAGGAGAATTACTTGAGCCTGGGGGGTGAAGGCTACAGTGAGACGAGATTGTGCCAAAGCATTCCAGCCTAGGTAACAGAGTGAGACTCTGTCTCAAAAATAAATAAAATAGGAGGAAGTCAAAAATGCGGGGGAAAGTCCAAGGGTGACAGCTTTCAGGGAACAGGAACAGAAAGAAATTCCCAAGGCAGGAGCCTAGCGGGGAAGATGGGCTGAAACGGGCTGGAGAGGCGAGCAGGGAAGGGGCAGGTGAGCCAGAGCTCTGGCCACAGCCACGCTGGGAGGAGGGTCGCTGGTGCTCAGCCTGTAAGACTGGATCAGGTGGTGGCACGAGCAGGAGGCCGGTTTGGAGTTGGCAGCCCCCATTGTTTGCCCCAAGGACTGGACAGCAGTGGGAACTGTGGCAGTGGGAGCAGCAATGCCACGGTGCAACAGGGCTGCGGAGGCTCTGGGGCTGGGGGTGGGGCTGGGGGTGGCTGGGGTGGTGATTTGTGTTTAAGTCTGAAAAGACCTGGGTTATAGGAAGGAGCAGGAGACATCAGGGAGAAGATTGATAAATGGTAGAATCATGGCCTGAAGTGGTACGAGGGGCAGGGGCTGAACCAAAGAGGGAGGGGCTCACCCTTGGGGAAGGGCCTGAAGGTGCTGGGAAGAAGCAAGCAGGGAGCTGGGGAGCTGGCCTTTCTCCTAGGAGCAAGAGGGGAGAGGCCATCAGGGAGAAAAGGGGTGGGACAGGGTGAGTTCCGAAGAGAGCAGTGGAGGAGAAATTAAATGGTGGGAAGAGGGGAGGGAACACTGCGGGTGTGAAGGCCACACAGTGCCCCACTGAGGCTGGAGATGCTGGTTTTGCGGAGACACCTGTCTGAGCCATCCTGGGACCCACATACCCCTTAGAGCAGCCCTACGCCTCCACCCCACTCCTGTGCTTACATCCTCCACCCAGAAATGACCCTCAGATGGGAGAAGTGACAGGTGCCCCTGATAAAATGGAGTTTTCTGCAGCGAAGTCCCTACAATGGAGTCGTAGAACGTGTTCCTCGCAGGGGCCGCTGAGATGACAGCGACTCGACGCTTTCGGGGGCGGCTGGGATCCAGCTCCACATGGAAGAAGTGCCTGGGATTCGGCTGGAGGAAAGGCAGATAGCAAGTTTATTTTTAAACCCAAGTGGGCACCGCGGCTGCCAGAGAGAAGCAGACGGCTCTTGGGCAGAGTGGAGATTGGCAGCCGGTCAGACACTTGTCAGGAAGCCTGAGGCTGCCAAGTGGGCAGGGGTTCAGGTGGCGGAGGGCCAGGGCTGAACAGAGGGGTCTGTGGGGGTGAGGGCAGCAGCAATTAACCCTTTGGGACCCAACACCAGCGTGGCCTAAGGAGGCAGCCAGGCCTGGAGGACTAAGCGCAGTGAGTGGGGACCTCAGGTTGGGCTGCCCCTGGGGCCATATGGAGCCAGTGTAAGTGATAACTGTCATAGTCCCTGTACCCAGTGGTGGCCCAGGCTTGGTCTCCATCTGTAGTCAGATGGACCATGTGAATAGCCTTGTGCAAAGCAAAGGAGATTGTTGGGGACCCCTTGCCACTCCCCATGCTCTGAAGGCTCCTGGGCCCCTTGCATTGGAGTGCTCTTTTTATTTGAAACAGAGCCTCCCTCTGTCATCTAGGCTGGAGTGCAGCGGCGTGATCTCAGCTCACTGCAACCTCCCCTTCCCAGGTTTAAGCAATCCCTCTGTCTCAGCCTCCTGAATAGCTGGGATTACAGGTGCCAGCCACCACGCACGGTTATGTTTTCTATTTTTAGTAGAGACGGGGTTTTACCATCTTAGCCAGGGTGTTCTCAAGCTCCTGAGCTCAAGTGATCCACCTGCCTCAGCCTCCCAAAGTGCTGGAATTACAGGCTTGAGCCACTGTGCCTGGCCACACTGGGGTGTTCTGTCAGCATTCTGAAGAGCCAAGTGCCACTTAGTCCTGAGAGCTGACTTGGAATGCCGCCTGTGACTGAGGTGGAGGGCATGGCTTCATGGCCTCATCAACCTCATGGGGGCTCGGCGAAGGCTTGGTGGTGAACAGGCCTCCTAAGGACTCCTGCGCATAGCAAGCGCTGTCAGGGCATGTTTCAGGAGCTGTTGCCAGGGATGGTCTCCAGGTTGTAACAGCTTTCGCCTCTTAGAGGACACGATCACCGACTGGTGTTTATTTCCCACGTTTGCTTTCAACACCAAAGGCCCGAAGAGCCCGGGCCGCAGGCACCGGGTTTCTGGGCTGGGCTGGAAGTCTTCAGGAATCTTCCTCAGCATGAAGCCTCGGGCTGGGGCTGCTTCTCTCTCCTGCTGATGTTCCGGAAAGATTGACAGAAATCTTCTTTTGCCTAAAGCAAGTTCCTGGGGCCAGAGCCCCTTTCAGGGCAGGTATAAATCTAGGTCTCTCACTCTAGATTAAGTTAAAATTCCTTGATCCTGCCAACATCAGCCTGACTTGTCTCTTGCCTTCTTCTTTTTTTTTGAGACGGAGTCTTGCTCTGTCACCTAGGCTGGAGTACAGTGGCACGATCTCAGCTCACTGCAAGCTCCGCCTTCCGGATTCAAGCGATTCTTCTGCCTCAGCCTCCAGAACAGCTGGGATTACAGGCACGTGCCACCACGCCTGGCTAATTATTTTGTATTTTTAGTAGAGACGGGGTTTCACTGTGTTGGCCATGCTAGTTTCCATCTCCTGACCTCGTGATATGCCCGCCTCAGCCTCCCAAAGTGCTGGGATTACAGGCATGAGCCACTGCGCCCGGCCATCTCTTGCCTTCTAGCAAGGACTATACAGACAGGTTTCCTCTGACCTTTAAGGAGGCAGTGTCTGCTGCTCCTGACCTAAGTCTTTCACGCGTAGTTGTCTGTTTCTCTTCTGTCCTTTCCTTCTTTCAAAGCTTCCTGGGTGTAAATGTTGCTTCTTAACAGTATCAGTAATAGCCACATGTAGGTGCTGAGTTTGAAATTGGGCAAACTAAGATGTGCTTTAAGGGCACAATGCATCCCTGATTTCAAAGACTTTGTATTAAAAAAAAAAAAGGACATACCATCTCAATAATTATTTTACGTTGATTATATGTTGGCATAAGAGTATTTTGGATGTAATAGACTTATTTTATTTATTTATTTATTTATTTTTAGTTTTTTAAGATACAGTCTTGCTCTGTAGCCCAGGCTGGAGTGCAGTGGCACAATCTCAGCTCACTGCAGCCTCTGCCTCCCAGGTTCAAGCAATCCTCCTGCCTGGGATTACAGCTGGGATGACAGGCACCCGCTACCACACCCAGCTAATTTTTGTATTTTTAGTAGAGACAGGGTTTCACCATGTTGGCCAGGCTGGTCTCGAACTCCTGACCTCATGATCTTCCCTCTTCGGCCTCCCAAAGTGCTAGGATTATAGGCTGAGCCACCACACCCAGCCCCCCACTAAAAGAAATTGGCCAGGCATTAGCCGGGCGTGGTGGCACACACCTGTAACCCTAGCTACTTGGGAGGCTGAGGTGAAAGGATCGCTGGAACCCTGGAGGTGGAGGTTGCAGTGAGCCAAGACGGCGCCACTCCACTAGGGTGACAGAGCAAACTCAGTCTCAAAAAAAAAAAAAAAAAATTAGCCAGGCATGATCGCCAGCACCTGTGGTCCCAACCACTTAGGAGGCTGATGTGGGATGATTGTTTGAGCCCCAGTGTTCAATGCTGCAGTGAGCTATGATGCATTACTACACTCCAGACTGGGCGACAGACTCAAAAAAGAAAACAAAAAAGTGAGGGGGTGAGGGGGATGATTCCGAGGCAACCTGGAATGGTGATTTTATCAAAAGATTTTCTTTTCTTTTCTTTTTTTTTTTTCTTTGAGACAGAGTCTTGCTCTGTCTTAGGCTCCCGAGTATCTGGAACTACAGGCCCGCACCACCATGCTTGACTTTTTTTTTTTTTTTGAGACAGATTCTTGCTCTGTCATCCAGGCTGGAGTGCAGTGGTACCATCTCGGCTTACTGCAACCTCCACCTCCCAGTTCAAGTGATTCTCCTGCCTCAGTCTCCCGAGTATCTGGGACTACAGGCATGCACCACCACATCCAGCTAATTTTTGTATTTTTAGTAGAGATTGGATTTCACCACATTGGCCAGGTTGGTCTCGAACTCCTGACCTTGTGGTTCCACCCGCCTCGGCCTCCCAAAGTGCTGGAATTACAGGCGTGAGCCACTGCGCCCGGTCAGTTAATTTTTTTTTTTTTTTTTTTGAGACAGAGTTTTGCTCTGTCGCCCAGGCTGAAGTGCAGTGGGGCCATCTTGGCTCACTGCAAGCTCCGCCTCCCGGGTTCACACCATTCTCCTGGCTCAGCCTCCGGAGTAGCTGGGACCACAGGCGCCCGCCACCACGCCTGGCTAATTTTTTGTATTTTTAGTAGAGACAGGGTTTCACCATATTAGCCAGGATGGTCTCGATCTCCTGACCTCGTGATCCACCCGCCTTGGCCTCCCAAGTGCTGGGATCACAGGCATGAGCCACCGCGTCCAGTCCTAGTTAATTTTTAAAAAGTTTTTTGTAGAGGCAAGGTCTCACTATATTGCTCAGGCAGGTCTTGAACTCCTGGACTCCCTCAAGTGATCCTCCCACCTCAGCCTCCCAAAGTAATAAAATTATAGGCGTGAGCCACAGCTCCTGGCCAAAGGAATTTCCACTTTTGAAAAATAAGGGTTCCTTGCAATAAGTGGCCTTCACTTCAAATTTCAAATTCCTGGTTCCACTCCATGTTGTTTAGGAATCACTCCATCAGAGCTGCCGGTAACCAGTTCTGAAACCACAGTCAGTCTTTTCAGATGTTCCATTTGGGTCGGATCTGATTCTCCACTCCAACCTGTGGAGATTTATTTCCTCTCCTGGCCAGTTGGGAAAAGGTGAGCTGGCATCCCTAGGCAGGCAAGACAAGGACAGAGAGTCCGGTGCCTCTCCAGCATCCCCTTGCCTACTACCCACGCAGGGGACACTTAGGGCTCCAGGGTTTGGTCCAAGGTTGAGAGGCGTCCGGCAACTCTGCATTGACCTTTTTTTGTTTTTTTCTTGAGACAGAGCCTTGCTCTGTCGCCCAGGCTGGAGTGCAGTGGTGTGACCTAAGCTCACTGCAACCTCCACCTCCCAGGTTCAAATAATTATCTGCCTCAGCCTCCCAAGTAGCTGGTACTACAGGCAAGTGCCACCACACCTGGCTAATTTTTGTATCTTTGGTAGAGACAGGGTTTCACCATATTGGCCAGGCTGGTCTCGAATTCCTGACTTCAAGTGATCCACCCACTTTGGCCTCCCAAGTGTTGGGATTACAGGTGTGAGCCACCGTGCTTGGCCTGCACTGACCTTTGAGAGTCGCAAAGGCTGAGCCTCACCTGTGCCCTCTCTGCCTTCTTGCCATTCATCTGCCAGAAGCCACCCTTTCCGTATCTGGAGGGTCAGCTGAACCACACATGAGACCCAGATAGACTGGGAACTGGGAGCTGAGAAAGGGTTAAGCATGGACATGGAGGAGTTGAGAGGCAGAAGCAAAGGAGAAAGTTAAAAATAGTGTTATTCAGCCTAGAGCAAGGAAGACAAGGGCACAGCTAGACTTCAGTTCATGACTGATCGGTTTGAGAATGATTCTTGCTTTTTTCCCCCTGCACTCTGAATAGGAAGAAGCTGACCTTCTGCCGCGGGAGACACTGGAGTTAGATGTTACCCAGTGTCCTGCGGCGACCAGATGCCAGAGTAGGAATCTAAGCTGAACGAGGCCCTGGGTCCTACTCTCTTGACACGTGATCTGAGGTGGCCTTGGGAACTCTACCTGTTCAGGAATGGGGTGCTATGATCCCAAAGCTTCTAGCTGCCAATTCTCACCAGGCCCCTGCTTGGTGCTGCTATTTCTTTCTCCATTTTTTCTAGCCTTTCATTTGTTTCCCTGCCCCCAACTGCTTCTTTTTATCTTTTCCCTTAACAAACAGGACTTCCAGAGCCCAATGGATCCTCCCCCAGTTCTTCCTCCCGGGCCCCTCAGTCTGTGAATACCTCTAGGCCCAAGCACTCAGCAGGGGAAGACAGGAATAATCATCGCAGGTTCCTGGCTCAGACTCAGCCCCCAGCCAGGGGAGGGACTCCCAGCACTGGCCTTAGTCCCCTCCTGCCCCAGGCTCGGCCAGAGGGCACAGGCATGGGGAAAGAGCAGATTCTCTGCTGCCCAGGAACACGACGCCCTGGGACCTGACAGGCTGATGGTTTTGTCCAGCGTTTCGGAATCTTTTGGGAGGAGAGGAGAAGTTTCTTTGGCTTCAGCCATAAAAGGGAAGTTGGGTCTCCCGACTTTTGGGAAAATGCTTTTCTATCCGCCTCGCCTCCTGCTTTGCTGGAGTCAGAGGAGGGGCACAGCTGTCTTTGTTGGAAGAGCCAAAGAAGCAAAGTGGGAGGGCCAGGCCTCCACCCTGTTTCCTCACCATGAATGGAGAGGAACACCCCTTCCTCTGGGTCCTGGAGCTGGTCCTGAGCGCTCCCTTCCTGCCTCCAGCACCGCAGTTGTCATGCTCCCTCCAGAGCCAGAGGGGACAGGGAGGAGACAAGTCACAGCATGGCCATTCACAGACGAGAGAGACACAAGGTTGGTGTGAGCTCCCTGGAAGCCCCAGGATGTGATCTTTAATCGATGCTCCTGGCCTTGCCTCCCCACCCCCAGCCCAGGTGGCGTATGTACAGGATGCTGTGTGGAGGCCCAGGCAGAGGCAGCCTCCACTCCTCCCTGGGTTCTGCCAGGGTAGGCACTCGCCAGGGCAGGGCAGGAGGATGCAGACAGCTGGGAGCCAGGGTGGACTGGTCACAGGAAGTCTCATGTTCCCTACCCCATATACATGAGCACACACAGACATGCCCGTGTGTGCAGAGGTATTCACACTTGTGCAGAGATGTGGATCCAAAAGCTGTGCCCAGATGCACTGTACCTGTGTGCACGCGTGCACCACCAGAGGACAGATGCCTTACGGCAGCGCAGCAATAGTGTGACGCCCAGCCCTTTCCCCGCCCCGCCTCAGCTTGTAGGGCTGGTGGGGCAGAGCTGGCTGGGGGGGTCCCTCCACTCAGCCCTTAAGTGGGCAGTGCCAGCTGGAGCTCACCGTGAGGACCCACTGCTGTCAGGTGCATCCAGCCACCCAAAATGATGTCAGCGGGTCCCAGGCCTGTTTGCCCCTGAGGGGGTGTGAATAAACGGGGAGCGATTTCCTCCACAGCACCTCCTCGAAGGTGCCCCAGAAACAGAGGGGCTCAAACAGGCAGCTCACGGGCCCTGGGGTGTCAGAACTCTGCCGAGTGAGGGCAGGGCACCCCTGGTGACAAGAACTGTATTCACTTGTGGCTTTCATCCATCAGGTAGCTGGCCCCCATCTTGCCCCTGCCAGCTACCTTTTAGGGTCAAGGAGCCAGAGCTCTGCCCTCCCAAGCAAGGGTCATGAGGGAAGGCCACTGGCAGGATTGTGTGAGAAGACTGAGGAGCTGTGCCTGGCTCCGCCTGGCTCTCAGGCTCGCTGCAGCAGGGATGGGCGGGGGCACGTAATGGGGGGAAACATCTGTAAACTTACTACTCGGCCCTGGAATGGGGGTAGGGAGTGGAATGGACTTGATGGGGCCTTAAGGACTTCTAGTAGGCTAGGATCGTCCATGAGACTTCCCTTTCCTGCTTCCTCTTGCACATCCCAGGCAGAGCCCCTAACCCTCCAGGCACTGGGCCACCTCTGGCCTTCCCTACCTGGGAGAGTCCTCCCCAGAAAGATGGCCCAGGCGGGGACATCTAGGCCACACCAGGGGGCACCTAAACCCTGAGTTGGCCCCAGAATTACCCTTCTTGAAAGGGGGAAGGTGCCATTTTATTTCAGGAACTATGTTTTCTAGACCCCGCCCCCCCCCAAATCCATGCGTCCTGACAGGGACAGCAGGACGGTTGTTTTAGAATTGAAGACGATCTGGGACATGTGGTTGCCGTGCCCATAACCTAGGCCTTGGGCACAGCACAGGCAGCTTTGGTTTGAATCAGCACTCATACTTCCTCCAAGCTCAGCGGGGCTAAGCGGGGGCAAGCTGGGATGCCCAGCCCCCGCCTGTGCTCAGTGACAGGACTCCGGGCGTGGTCATCCTGGGGGAGGGTCTGGGGGATGGCCACACCTCAGTTTCTCTGGGCCCTCCTGTAAATGTCAAAACATCCCCACATCTGCCCTGGCCCTAGCACCCCCGAGTTTACATTCATCGATTAAGATTCAGTTTTTAAAAATGTAGATGTCAGCCCCGTCCCCCTAGGTCCCAGAGAGGTAAGACCCTGGTCTCAGCTGCCTGGTTGCAAGGAGGGGCCGTCCAGGCTAGGTCCACTGATGGCTGCCTGGGGGCATCCCTCCAGGCCCCCCGAGTTGAGCTGTGGCAATCCATGAGATGGAAGCTACATTCACACGGGGGAGTGGGTGTGCAAGGCTGAGTCGCAGGAGGTGGGCGGGGGACTGTGGAGGAAGTGTACTCCAGGCCTGGTCCACCCTGGCGGTGCCAAGGGCAGGGCCACAGCCCCCACCCAAACCCCTGCGGAGCCAGGAGTTGAAGGGTTTGGACCTGGAAGACATTTGCATGGTGCCTCCCTCCGTGGCTGGATGGGGGCAGCCTCGTGGTTCAGGGCCGAGACGGTGGGTGCCAGGCTTGGAGGGAGGGGGGGTGGCACTTAGGCCCCTCCAGACCTGGAACGGAGAGGGGGCATCAGGGGAGGACGTGAGCAGGGGCCACGGGGAGAGCCCCCCAGCAGGGCCCCCGGAGCTCAGTGCTGGGCCCTGGAGGCAGGCGGCAAGTCACAGGCTGGCCGGGGAAGGGATCTGCGGGAGGTCAGACAGTGGTGACATGGAAGACAAAACAGATGGGACGCACAGGGAGGGCCCTCCCAGGGATGGGGACCGCCAGGGGCACAGCTCCAGTTCCACTTGGCGGCGGGGGAGGGCCTGGCCGCAGCAGGGCAGTCGAGAAGGACGTGGCCTGAGCGGGCGAGGGCAGCAGGGACCTTCTTCCCCGAGCGAGGCTCTCCCACCCCTGCTGGGACAGCCTGGCAGCAGGGGTGGGGGAATCAGCCCCCGTTCCCCATCCACAGAACGCGGGGTGACGAATGAGATGGAGGAGACAAGGACAGCGGGAGGGATGACGTGGCCGGCATCACACTGCCCCCTGCTGGGTCGGGTCGTACCTTCCTCGGCGGATGTTTCTGCAGGGGGAGGATGGTGGAAGGGGAGAGGAAAAGGAGACATCTGACCTTCTGCTTCTCTCAGGGAGGGGCCTTTGGCTGCCATGCGACCCCTTGCCCCCAGAGTGGGGCCAGGACACTAATGTAAGGGCCTGGGAGAATCACCTAGGGCACCCCAGGTAATTACAAAAATTACAAAAATGCATCCCAGGTTCCAGTTCTGACTCCGCCACTAACTCAATCATGTGACCTTGGGCCGGGGGTTCCTCCTCCGCACATTAAGGGGGTTAGACCAGCACAAGGACCCCAGACTTAGACACGCACAAAGCATGATAGGCTGGGTGGGGACTGGGGACCAGAGGACACATGCCTGGCTTGGGCAGCCCCTGCCCAGCTCCACTCTGTGGCTATTCAGGGATGCTTAGAGGAACACTAGGGCTCAACCTCCTCATGTTCCCAGAGCTGGAAATCCGAACTGCTAGTGTAAAATCTCCTGATTTCTTTTCTTTTCTTTTCCTTTCTTTCTTTCCTTTTTTTCCTTCTCTCCTTCCTTCCTTCTTTTCTTTTTTTTTTTTTTTCAGTCTTGCTCTGTCGCTCAGGAGTGCAATGGCGCGATCTTGGCTCACTGTAACCTCCACCTACCTGGTTCAAGCAATTCTCTGCCTTAGCCTCCCAAGTAGCTGGGATTACAGGTGTGTGCCACCATGGCTGGCTAATTTTTGTATTTTTAATAGAGACAGGGTTTCACCATGTTGGCCAGACTAGTCTGGAATTTCTGACCTCAGGTGATCCATCTGCTTTGCCTCCCAAAGTGCTGGGATTACAGGCGTGAGCTACCTCATGCAGCCTAAAATCTCCTAGTTTGGAAATGTTAAGCCCTGCAGGCGACTTGGGCCTATGACGTGTGAGCTCTGGTTTAGTTGAGTTTTCAGGGAGGGCCCCTCAGCTCCACCAGTCAGGGGTTCTGACCCTCCCATCAAGGATGCCAGGGGGCACAGGGTGTGTGCGTCTCTTACTTAAATCCCCAGCCCGTGCCACCCAGGACGATGGCTGCAACCAGGACAGCCCCGGCGATGGAGCCAATGATGATGTTGGTGCCGCTGGGACCTGGGGAGAAGGGCAGGGCTTAGAGAGTGGGACAGACAGACCCCCCTCAGCCAGCTCCAGCCTCACCTTTATATCTCTCTGTCTCCCCTGTGGGTGGGGACGTGGGCAGGGGGTTGTGGATACTGCAGTCTTTGCCTGTCCAGTCTGGCTGACAGATGCACTTTCCTTCATTGCTGCAGACCTAGAGGCAGAGCAGGGCCAGGAGAGGTGAGCAGGGACCTGTCCCCTCTTGAAAGCCTTTCCCGCCATCCCAGGCTCCAGGCAGTCACCCCGTGGTGGGAGCAAATCCAGCGCTCCCCACTGCCAGGGCAGGTGCTGAAGTTGAAGGCAGAAGCTGGCAGGCAGCGATGGTCTAGGCACAGCATGTTGGGCCCGCAGGCTGTGCCATCCTCCACGTAGCTCAGGTCAGAGCCGTCCGCCAGCTGCACGTGGCCTCCCCTGGGGAAGCGACACAGCCAGCCTCAGCCCTCTGTCTCCTCACCCCCAGCACAGCTGCAACCTTCCCTCCCTAGTCTTGGTCCTGGCAGCACCTGCAGTCCAGCTCCTTGCCCTGGTGGTAGAAGGTGACACTACTGATGTCCCCTACCAGGTCCCCTAGCCGAGGAGCTCCAGAGACGTTGACACAGAGGAGGAAGCCACACAGCACATCCCTGTTGGGGCACATAGAGACAGTGAGCCCCAAGTTTGACCTCAGACTCAACTACTGAACTCTAATCTGCCCTCACCCTGCACCCTGCCACCTGATTTGCCATGTTTCCGCCCATTGGGACTGACAGGCTCCTCCTGGGAGAACCTGTTGCCCCATCTCTGAAAAGTCCCACACCTACCCTGGAGCTGAAAGGCCCTCTGGGAGCCTCAGTACTCACTGCTTACTGCACTGGACCCAGCCCGATCCTTTGCGCCCACAGCTCCCACGCTCAGTCCCCTCCACGTTCAGCTTCTCATAGCAGAAGCGATCAGCAGCCGCTGTGGGGAGAGGATGCCAAGTGTCACCTCACGCACCCCAGGACCCACCCCAAGACCTCAGGCCTGCATCTCCCACACTCTGGCCTGATCCCCAGGCTGCCTGCCTGGGTCCCTGAGATCCTGGGGAGCTACACGCTTGGGGGCCTGTTCACTTGGAACCCACTCTCCCCAGCCCCTCAGCTCTGGATCCTCTGGAGTCCCCGCTCCTAGCCCTAGCCAGACTCACCATGGCCCCAAAGAGCCTGGCACTGCCGGTCCCGGGTTTTGCAGCGACCTCCGTAGCAGCGGCCCTGAGGGTCCAAGAATTAGAAGACAAGGGATGGAGATGCTGAGTGGTCACAGTGGAGACAAGAGACTGCCCTGAAGCCCAGGCTAGGGGGGCAGCCATCATACCTGCTCATGGTCACAGTAGTAACCGTCCAACTTGTGCAGGTTAGGGGGGCACTGTGGAGAGAGGGGTGGGGTTGAGCGGAGCAGCCCCAGGACTGGAGCTGAGGGCGGCCCCAGGGAGGAATGCTGGGGTGCCAAGTGCCCCTCATGTGGGGGCTCATGCCACAGGGCTCTTCCACGCCTAGGACAAGCCATCTGTCTGTTTCTGGACCCAGACCACCCGGATTTGCAAGCCCCAGAGCCGCTCCAGCCTCCCTCCCTCGTAGGCCTGGGAGATAAATGCCTGGCATGTAATTAGGTTGTAATAGATGTTAACTAATATTATCATCTACTCTGATCCCTAACCTACACCAGGCACCGGGCCAGGCGCTGGGAATACCAGCCAGACGATACATTCTGGTTTAATGATTGAAGGAACAAAGCCAGGAGCATGAAGAACCCCTTTCTCAGATAAGAAAACTGAGTCTGATCACTGGGGGTTGAAGCCAGCTGTGGAGAGGAGGGGAGTGCTGAGCACTCGCCCGGGAAAACTAAATCGACAAGGGTAGAGGTTGCCTCGCCCAGGGCTCCACAGGACGGCGGGGCCGGGCGGACCTGGCTCGAGTCACCGGTGCAGGTCTCCGCGATGTCGCACTCGTTCACGGCCTCTCGGCAGGACACACCCCGTGGCTCGTACTAGGGAAGAGACGCGCTCCCCGGGTCAGGCAGGATGGATGCCTCGGCCCTGCCCTCCCCAGGACGCCCGCTCCCCGGGCCCCCACGTCCCCAGGCCCTCCAGCTCCCCAGCGCCCCGTTTCAGGCCTGTTCTTATTTCCCTGCTCCCACCAACTCTTGGACGCTCCCCACCTCGCTCCCAGCGCACTCAGCACCGCCCCCAAGCCCGCCCACGTTCCCTCCCCTCCTTGCTTCTGGGCAGCCTTCCCTTCCCGCTCCTCGTAGCCCCGCCTTCAACATCCTTCAGCGCCGCCCCTTGCTCCCCATTGGCGCTGTCTTCGCATCAAGCCCCGCCCCAGAGGCCTCCGCCCACGAAGGCTCCGCATCCCTCCCTAGCTCCCGCCCCTTATCTGAAGGCCTCCAATCGCTCCTCCTGCGTCCTGGCCTCGCCTCCCGGCCGGTCCTCCTTACCTTGCAGCGGCGACAGCAGAGCCCGTCGCTGCACATGGCGTCGTGAGTCAGGGTACATTTCTTGCAGCAGTTGCCACCTGCGCGGCTGCACTCCTGAGGGACGCGGGAGAAGGGGAGGGAGGCGGGCGAGCCCTAATCCTCCCAGTCGGACGCTCCCTCGTGCCCACCCCCGCATCCGGGTCCCACCTGGCGCCCGCACCACCGCTCACCTGCACCGAGCCGCAGTCGCACTCCTCCCCTGCCTCCACAAAGCCGTTCCCGCACTCTGGGGGGTCCAGGAGCTGGACCGGGAGGACAGGTCGGGAGTCTGACCCGGACCCCGCCCAGGCCCCGCTCCCATGCTCCCCGCCGCGGGGCTGGTACCTTGAGGGGCTTGTTGAAGAGGCAGCTCCCACCACCCTCCTGCAGAAACTGGTTGTACTCGTCGATGCTGCAGCGCGAGAACTTGCGGGGCAGGTAGAACCTGGATAGGGCGAGGGGAGGTGCCGCTGGCTGCTCCCTTCCAACCCACCCTCACCCGTCTCAAGGCTGGGGAGGGGGTACACTGGGGGACTTGGTCACCGTCGCGAGGAGGTGGAGGATCTTCCCCGGGATTGCACCAGAATCCTCCCGCCTGTCCCTGTCGCTCCCGTCCCCTCCGCTGAACCTGGGGACTCGCAGCCGCGCTGGAGGGAAGGTGTCTCCATGCGAGGCTTGGGCGGCGCCCAGTGGCCACGATGCGCACTGCAGCCTGGCTGGTTTTGATGTCCCAGCAGGGAAATCTGGGTCTCCCGGGGCAGTGTTTGCGGAAAACTGGGCTTCTTGGGATCCTGAGTGGTTCTGTGAGGTGGGCCTCTTGAGCCCCCTGGTCCAGACTGCCAAACAATGCTCGCTCTAAGACTCCCCTCGCCCAAGACCTTCCCCCGGTTTGTTCAAGAACTCACCCAGTGTCCTCCATGATGCAGCCCAGCCAGATGTCCGGACACTTGCAGTCCCCTGAGGGGTAAGCCAGGCGGATATGAGGGAGGCCAAGGACCACCCCTCCCACTGACACCCTCCGCGTTCCAGAGCTGCTGGGCGTGGGCCACACGGGGGCTTCCGGGGGGCGGATACCTGCTGAGCTCCGGTGTTTGTTCCACATCATGCCCAGGTTCTGCCCCAGCGTCTGGGCAAGGGTCACGGCCATGGCCCCCATGTTGCCGTACTGGGGGTGGGGAAGATGGGGCCCAGATGTCTACATCTCCAACAGGCGCGTCGTGCCCCCGAAGCCCCTTTCCCTCAGCCACCACCCCAGTCATGTCCCCTTACTGCTCACCTCGTTCACACCCCCGCCCCGGGACAGGGAGCAGATGCCCCCCACGTAGGCTGCCCCGCTGCTGGTGCTCTGGAAAGTCCTGCCCCTGGAAGGCAGTGCGCTGTCAGGATGGCCTGCTGCCCTCCCCTGTGGCTCCCCGGGTGGTGGTGGGGCCTTGGGGAGCCCCTCACACTATAGTCCTTCCTCGGGAGATGAGCCTGGCCCTTTACCTCAGCCTTGGTGACCCCAGGCAAGACCCTTCTCCGCTTCCTTGGGTTCTTGTTTTCTTTTCTTTTCTTTTTCTTTCTTTCTTTCTTTTTTTTTTCATTTGAGACAGAATTTCACTCTTGTGGTCCAGGTTGGAGTGCAGTGGCACCATCTCAGCTCACTGCAATCTCCACCTCCTGGGTTCAAGCGATTCTCCTGCCTCAGCCTCCCGAGTAGCTAGGACTACAGGTGCACACCACCACGCCCAGCTAGTTTTTGTATTTTGAGGTGGGGTTTCACCATGTTGGCCAGGCTGGTCTTAAACTCCTAAACTGAAATGATCCACCCACCTTGGCCTCCCAAAGTGCTGGGATTACAGGCATGAGCCATCGCGCCTGGCCCCTTCTTGGGTTCTTTTGCCCATAAGGCAAAGGAGAGGCTCCTAGTAGACCATGTCTAGTTGCAAGGCCCTTTTATTAGATTTTTTTCCCCTACCAGGGCACTGGGTCCCTAAGGAAGGGATGCTGGGACAGTTTAAAAGGGGAAAGACGGAACTAAGAGAAGGTGAGAGACAGAAGAGGACCACCAGGGCGAAGACAAGGGCATCAATCTCAGATTCGGGGGATGATGCCCAGCCTGTTGCACGTGGCTCAGGGGAGGTGGCAGGTGCAAGGTGAGCCCAGTCCCCAGACTCTGAGAGGAGCACCTGGCACAGGGCAGGTGTTAAGTAACCCTAAGCACTGTAGCAACTAGCAGAGGCTGGCAGGAGGTGTGGGGTGGGGGACTCACGAGAAGAGGTGGGTGGCATCGCTGGGCTCAGGCAGACCCTCCCGTCGGTAGACCATGAGCCGGGCCAGGGTCTCCAGGAGGTCATCCTGCACCTGGATCTTGTCCCCATCTGCCCATGTTTCCATGGCAACCAGGACGATGCGAGTGTTGAGCTGCTCCTTGTATATCTGGGGAGAAGATGAGGGAGCTGGAGGGTGGGAGTGGGTGTTGGGGCCAGGGCTGGAGGAGGACCTGTCTCTCCAGGAAGTGGGAGCCGGGGGCTGACAGTGCCCCCTGATGTGTGTGATGGGGTGGGGGCCATAAGGAGGAGGGAAGGAGGGAGGGAGAGCTGCTTACCACGTCAGCCAGGTTCACCACAGACTTGGCAAAGTTGCTGGTGAGGACCACCGACTGTCGCATCTGCTCAAACTGGGAGAAAGAAGAGTGTGAGGAGGGCGAGGCTCCTCTGGGGCCTCCTCCCAGTGTCACCCCCCATCCCTGCCCTGACACTCACCAGCTGGTGGTCGTTGATCACAATTAGCTCCACGTACTTGGTCTCACTGTGCACTGTAGGGTGGCCCCGGCGGACCTGGGGGGTGGGTGGGCACTTGGAATCAGTCCCTTCCATGTCTGACTGATCTCATGGCCAAGCCATGGGGATGGGGGGGTCTGAACTCCAGCCAGGGACAGTGCCAGCTCCCCACTGGCAGAGGGTGCCGTCCTTCCTCAGCTTTGGAATGAGGGCAGGCAGCCTCGGTTTGCCCAGGATGTGACCTCTGTAGATGCCAGCATTAGGGAAGGGGTGGAGGCTTCTCCCAGACACAGTCCCTGGTCCCCAGCCACATCCATCTGAGCCCTCCTTTGCCCCAGCCATGGATGGGGGTGCCCTCCTGCTCTGGGCCATGGCCCGAGGTCTCTCTGCAGCCTGAGGTCTGTGCAGCCTGAGGTCTCTGCAGTCCGAGGTCTGTGCGGGCCCCCGTACCTGCCTTTTCCTTCTCAGCCTCGGCCGGTTTGGAGGAGCCGACTGGGCAGGCACAGCAAACAGGCAGCCTGTGGGGAGGGGGCAGGTGAGGGGGGCACAGCCGGCCCCTCCCCACCCCCCTTCCCTCCCTTACCTAGTTCCCTGCATCCGAGGGGATCTGGGAGGAGAGGGGTCCGGTAAATGAGGTGGGGAAGGGGTCCCTGCAATGAGGGGAAATTAGTTCTTGGGGTGCCAACTGGGTCTGCTCCAGGCCCACTTGGGGGGGCCAGATCCAGTCCTCACCCCCCTCCCACCCTGGGGTGACCCAGAACTGGCCAGAGCTCCCATGTGGGATCTGATCTCCCAGATACTCAGATTCCGGGGTCAAGACCTGGGGGCACTCTGAGAGACAGGGGCAAAGGACATTGGAGCCCAATGGGAGGTCACTTAGGGGACAGAAGGGACATTGGAGCTGGGGGCACAGGGGGAGCTGGGGCACAGGAGGGAGGGAACCAGAGCTGGGGTCACTGAAGAGGGCAGTGAGGCTGGGGTTACTGAGGGAGGAGCAGGAGGAGGAAGAGGTGGCAGCAACAGCTGTTGGGACAAGCTTGGCAGAGCCACCAGAGAGGACGGCAAGGGGCTGTGCGGGGCTTACCTGAGGGGCTCCCCAAGGTCCAGCCACGTCTTGGGGCTCCACAATATAAGTCAAGTTCCCATCAGAGAAGACCCCACTGTGGAGAGAGAGGCGCAGCTCCCCACCGTCCCCAGGCCTGGGCCGGAGGCTTCTCCCAGCTGCCTGGCCCCTCCCGGTACTCACTGCAGCCCCTGGCAGGTGGAGAGGGCGGCAAAGGAGTGCAGGTTCCCCCGGAGCTTCCCCTGGTAGTAGCAGTGGTCTCCAGCCCCCTGGAGGAGCAGAACAGTGAGCAGAACGCTGGCATGAGGCTGGGGGCAGCTGACAGGCCTCAAGGCTTTTTGGGGGCCACTGAAGCTGCCCTGTGTGCAGGTGGCCACAATCCCCGAGTACACCTGGGGCTCTGGAGCCTATTTCTAGATGAGTGGTGCTCCTAATCTGTTGTGCCACCCTGGGCAAGTTCCTAGCCCTCTCTGGGCCTCCTTCATCTCATCTATAAAATGAGGAAGGTGGACTGTAGCAAAGGTTTTTTTTTGTTGTTGTTGTTGTTTGAGACAGGGTCTCGCTCTGTTGCCCAAGCTGGAGTGCAGTGGTGCAATATTGGTTCACTGCACCCTCTGCCTCCTGGATTCAAGCCATTCTCATGCCTCAGCCTCCCAAGTAGCTGGGATTACAGGCATGTGTAATTACAGGCACATATAGCTAATTTTTCTTTCTTTCTTTCTTTTTTTTTGTAAGACGGAGTTTTGCTCTTTTTGTCCAGGCTGGAGTGCAATGGCACGATCTCAGCTCACTGCAACCTCCACCTCCTGGGTTCAAGCGATTCTTCTGCCTCAGCCTCCCACTAGTAGCTGGGATTACAGGTGCGTGCCACCATGCCCAGCTAACTTTTGTATTTTTAGTAGAGATGGGGTTTCACCATCTTAGCCAGCCTGGTCTCAAACTCCTGACCTCGTGATCCACCTGCCTCGGCCTCCCAATGTGCTGGGATTACAGGCGTGAGCCATCGTGCCCAGCCTGATTTTTCTATTTATTTATTTATTTGTTTTTTGAGATGGAGTTTCACTCTTGTTCCCCAGGCTGGAGTGCAATGGCGTGATCTCAGCTCACTGCAACCTCTGCCTCCCAGGTTCAAACAACTCTCCTGCCTCAGCCTCCTGAGTGGCTGGTATTACAGGCACGCACCACCACACCTGGTTAATTTTATATTTTTAGTAGATACGGTGTTTCACCATGTTGGCCAGGCTGGTCTCGAACTCCTGACCTCAGGTGATCTGCCCACCTCAGCCTCCCAGTGATGGGATTATAGGAGCCCGGCCTACAGCAAGGGTTCCTAGCCTTTTGCTGGGGCTGGGGAAGGGATCAGACTCCTTTGAGGATAACAGGCAGTGTTTATTTAGCACCTACCATGTGCCCAGCACTGCTCTGTGTACTAACCATATATTACCTCATTTAATCATGTACTCGCCCCTAACATCACACACAACCTCATGCACTGCCTCCCAGGACGACCCTGGGCCTGTGGTTGACTAAGGAGTGATGGGCAGCATGTGTCCTCCAGGCCAGACTTGTGGGTTGGGGCTGGGGGGACCTGCGGCACCCTTCCCCTCCAGCTCTGCCTCCTGCAGAATTACTTGTGCTCCAGTTACTGAACAGGCGGTGGGGGGTTGGGGGGCTGAGGCAGGCTATTTATAGACATTCATTTTCAGGATCTAGAGCCTGCAGGGCTGGGACCCTGGTGTCCCAGGCAGCTGGGATTTTCCAGGGCCTTGGTACTGAGTAAAAAGGGCCTTTCCTCAGCTGCCCCTCTCAGGAGAGTCTGGAGAGGGGGATTCCTGGCAGCCGGCTCGGAACAGTGAGGGTCCCTGTAGGCCCCATGCAAGGCAGGTGGGCTGGCTGGGAGTCGGAGCTCTGGGGCCAAGTGAGGGGAGCTCGGGGCCCCATGCACTCAAGCTGCCCACTGTCCACGTTCAGAGCCTCTCAGGTCGGGAGAGAGGGAAGGTGCCGAGGGGCCAGGCCCAGGACCCCATCTCCAGCAGCCACCTGTCACTATACCTGTGACCACAGAGCCACAGAAACAGCACCTCCCTTCCACCCCTGGCCCCGGTCCCTGCAGAGGCACTCACGGTGCTGTGCTGGGTTGTTCCCTCCCGGCTGAAGTGGCGCTCCACGTATTGCGAGGAGAGGAGGTGGCTGAGACAGAGGGGGCAGTGGGAAGGGGAGTCACGGGCGAGGTGAGGTCTGGCTTGGGGCCTGCCCCAGCTCAGGATCCAGGTACCCCCTGCCCTGGCTCAACCCCCAGCCCCCCAGCAGCCAGGCCCTCGCCATGCCTCCCCCACCCCACCACCACCCTTCCTCCTGGGCTCAAGGCGACACTCACTGGTTCAGCTCCAGGTCCAGGGTGAAGTTTGAGTTGAAGGCTGGGATGACGAAACTCACCTGGGCCAGATGGACAGGCTGGTGTGGGGGGAGGGCAGAGGGGGAGTCAACTCAGGGAGGCCTGAAGGTGGGAGTCGGGGGGACCCCGAGACAGACAGTAGCCCTGGGAGGGGGTGGCCAGCCCTAGCAGCTGAGGGGACCATTGATTTGGGGACGAGATGCTTTGCCCAAGCTCCTCTTCCTCCACGACCCTGCTCCTTCACTAGTGGGCAGAGGCAGGAGTGCTCAGCCCTGAGCACAGCCGCCTTTCTGCCCTCTGGGCCTGGGCACCTATGCGTCGGGGGGCTGGGCTGCAGGTGCAGTCGGGATGGAGAGGGCCAGCCCGGCCAGCCCTCTGCCTCATTATGCCCTCCTGGCTGGTGAGGGGCACCCCACCATCAGGCAGAGTAACAGGAGGGCCCCAGGAGTATCATGGGGAAAGGACAAACAGGAAGTGGGAGGCAGGACCCTTGCTGCCTGTTCCCCTACCCTGGCGCCAGCCTCTATCTACATAGGAGGCCTCGGACAGGGGCGAGTGGGTGGGAATGGATGGTTGCACCCCCGGAAACTGGGCGACAGGCGGGTGCCATCCTGTTGGGAGGAAGGACTTGGCTCCTCTACCCCCAAATCCATTGCCCTCTGCCTCGCCCAAAGCAGCTCATCTTTAATATTTCAATCCCATGGTTAATTTTTAAACACGGAAGTTTTCCTGATAAATTTTTCAAAGTGCAGTGAGGCTGGAGGCTCCAGGTTGCCACGGCAACGCACCAGGCCTGAGCAAGATGGCGGCCCCCCAGCCTGGACGCTCGAGGACGCCCGGATCACAGCAACCCCAGAGCCCAGGAAGGGCTGAGAGGACTCAGGACTGGGGCCTTCTCCCTACCCCTTGTTCATTCCAAAAGACTGACTCCAGACCCCCACATGAGGGTCACCCACTCTGCCCTGCAGATGGGAGGCTTTTGTTCGCCGCCTGGCTTTTGTGGTGGGGACAGCAGGTTGCAGAAAGGAAGACAGCCCCAAGGTCACGGTCATGAAATCCATAGCCTGTGCCTTGTCGTTCTTCCTCCTCAACCACCTCATCACTGCTAATCTTTACCGAGCACTTCTTGTGTGCCAGGCCCTGGTCTAAACACTACAAGTATCGCCTCGTTTGATATTCACAGCAACCCTATGGGATAGATTACTGCCATTCCCATCTGAAAGATAGGGGACAGGCACAGTGGGGCTGACCAACGTGCCCAAGGTCACATAGCTAAAAAGTGGTGGAGCGAGGGAGTCTGCTTCTAGGGCTGTCTCACCTCAAAGGTGGGGTAAAATGGAAGTGGGCCCAGTGTCCATGAGAGGTCCTAAGAGAGGAGCAAGCAATGGGGGACCAACGGCCAGGGCCTGGGTGAGCAGACCTCTGTGCCCCAAGGACACCGACTCATCGTATTCCAGGCTGACCAAGGCTCCCAGTTCCATCCTGAGCCCCTAGAGCATCGATCAGCCCGAAATAGAAAGTCAAGGACAAGGAATTGCCACATCCTCTTCCCAGCCCATGGCCTGAACCATCCTGGCCTTCCCTTGCCCCCGGGACTGTTCCTGCTTGTTCTATCGGCCCTCCACCAACAAGCCCCTATGCCGCCCCACCCACAGCTGCCTAGAGGAGCAGCCTGCCAGACCCCTTGCCCCGATGCCGCTCTCTCACCGTGCAGCCTCAGGGATGACCCAGCAACCTCTCTGAGCCTCAGATTTTCCCACTGAAAATGGTCAGATGAGCCCAGATGCGAGGCCAGGAGGTTGGCTGTGTAGTGGGGCCATCCTGGGCCTGGAGATTCCAGCAGAGTCTGCCCTGGCACCAACAGAATCTCCCTCACTCAGGAGGTCTGTGAGCCATCCCATCGAGCCTGCTTCCTCTCTGTAGAGGCCAAGCCAGCCCCAACTCTGGGGAAGGCCCCAGCTGATAGGGGAGCAAGGCCAGATACTTTAGGACCCTCCTTGTCTACCACCTCCTGCCGCCTGCTGAGCTCTCACCCCTTCCCCACCTGGTGCAGCTGAACTTCAGGGGTGGGCTGTCCCCTGCCCCAGCAGGACACAGGGCTTAGACCAGATAAGCCCCTGGGGCAGTGCCGGGGCAGCTGGGGCTGGGGGCTGGGCATGGCTGGAGGTGGCCCAAGAAGGGGCTGGGAGAGCCCCCAAAAGGCAGTGGGAGAGAGAGAGAGACCACATACCAAGGCATGTTTGCCTGGCCTGGCCCCATGTGGGGACACAACTCTGCCCCTAGTCTGAGGGAAGAGATGGGTCAGACAAACCTATCTCAGTCCCCAGAATCTCTGTGGCCCTGGCACCTGGGGAGTGGGGGCGGTGGCGGGGACTCCTGCTGGCACAGAGTCCCGAGACCGCCCCAAGCCCAGCTTTAGCCCAATAATGTTTTTTTTTTTTTTTTTTTTTTTGAGATGGAGTCTCACTCTGTTACCCAGGCTGTAGTTTAGTGGTGTGATCTCAGCTCAATGCAACCTCTGCCTCCTGGGTTCAAGCAATTCTCTGCCTCAGCCTCCCGAGTAGCTGGGATTATAGGCACCCACCACCACGCCCGGCTAATTTTTTTGTATTTTTAGTAAAGACAGGGTTTTACCGTCTTGGCCAGGCTGGTCTTTAACTCCTGACCTTGTGATCCACCGTTGGCATCCCAAAGTGTTGGGATTGCAGGTGTGAGCCACCCTGCCCGGCGAATGCTCTTTTTAAAAAATTAATTAATTTTTTTAGAGATGGGATCTCACGTGTTGCCCAGGCTGATCTTGAACTTCTGGGCTCAAGCCATCCTCCCGCCTCAGCCTCCCAAAATGCTGGGATTACACACTTGAGCCTCTGTGTCCGGCCTGAGCCAATGCTCCATCAAAGCCAAACAGAGTTCCCTGCCTGGCCCTACTTTGTACCCCTGCCCTGCCTCTGACCTCATCCCATTGTCCCTCCATCCCTGGGGGAGGGGCCTTTTGGTCTTGAGGTCACACCAGCCCTCAACTGACCCTGTGCCCTGCGCTTGTCTCTTGCTCCCCTGGCTGCCCAGGCTGTCACATGCTCCAGCTCATTTGATCTCAACCTGCCCAGGCTGTCTGGTCCTCATTTTACAAATACCAGGATGAGGCTCAGGGAGACACCTGGAGGTGACTGACCCAGGGTCATGGCTGGGTGGCTGGGGAGGTGTGGGGCCGGATCTCACCCTGGGGCTGGAGTTCGGTCACCACAGCAGCTGTGACCGCCTGGCAGGGGTGACCACCCCTTCCACCCCAGGCTCCTCTCTGGCTGGCCCACCCAGTCTCCTAGACATCTGCTTCAGAGGGACGGTGCCTCGTCCTCTCTGTACCAGATGCGGGGTGCAGAGAGAAAAAGGCAAAGATTCTGCCGAATACCCAGAAGCACAAATACAGGTGCCTGGGCTCTGCCCCAGACCTATAGACACATAGTCTTAGGAAGGGGACTGAGGAGCTTTAGGATTCCCAAATGCTCCAGGAAATTCGAGAAGGGAGACCATTGCTCCCCACCACCTCCAGGCACAGCCCCTCATGTGCTGACTCCGAACTCCTGCCTCGACCTCCCTCTCCTCTCCACCCTCACCTGCACGGCCTGCACCTGCCAACCCACACAGAGCTTTGGCGCCCTCTGCCTCTGGGCCTTTAAGCACACAGTAGACATACACTTATTTGATCACTGATTTGGATTTTCAGGTGGGTGACCTTTAGTCCCCTGGAGCAAGGGCTATGCCTGCTTTTTTCCCTGCCCACGGGCTCAACACTCACATTGAATGGAAAGGCATCGCAAGGCCTGAGATAAGCTGCTTCATGCCCCCGGCCTCAGTTTTCCCCTCGGTAAAACAGAATTGTTGGGCCAGGAACGGTGGCTTGTGCCTGTAATCCTATCACTTTGGGAGGCCAAGGTGGGCGGATTGCCTGAACTCAGGAGTTTCAAGACCAGCCTGGGTAACGTGGTGAAACCCTGTCTCTACTCAAATACAAAAGAAATTAGCTGGGCATCGCAGTGTGTGCCTGTAATCCCAGTTACTCGGGAGGCTGAGGCAGGGGAATTGCTTGAACCTGGGAGGCGGAGGTTGCAGTGGGCCAAGATCGTGCAACTGCACTCCAGCCTGAGCGACACAGCAAAAAACTCTGTCTCTACAAAAAAAGAAAAGAAAAACCAGGATTGTTGTGAGGATTAAATAAAAGCCCTTTTGAATGTGTTATCATAAGAGTCAATAATAATAATAAGGAAGTGTAAATGTTCCAGCTGAACAGGGCTTTGAGGAACTGGATAAATAACCTCTTTGGATCACCTACTGTGACAGGGACATGCCAGAACAGTGGCCTTATGCTCCAGATCTGGGTGGATGGTGTGATTTACTTGTCAGGTGTCTCACCTGAGGATGTCTTTCTGGAATCTCCTCCCACAAGGAGATACCACCACCTTGTGGGCCGGGTGGCTGCAAACTGGGCAGGAGCTCCGCCTGGGAGTATGTCCCAGCTGGGAGAAACCCCCCACCCACCCACCTGCCAGCTCCCCCTACCCACCCCTGGCAATGCGTTGGGTGCTCCATTTATCAAGAGGGCAGCGGGATTCCCAGACAATGAGAACATCCAGACGAATTTCCAATGATGGGATTTGACCTACATTTTTGAGAACAGAGCCACCTCCTTACAGGGTCATCAGTCCCTCTGGGGACAGACTCTGGACAGCTGAGTTCCTCTAGGCGGCCGGGAGGGTGCTTGGGTGAGGCCAAGCCCACAGGCCAGAGTCCTGCTCATGTGGTTTCTCCCCTGGACCCCGCCTGAGCCTGACAGGTAACCCCTAAATATCCTGGCTCCTGTTTCTCACACCCAGCCCTCATGCCAGCACCAGGGCCCAGCACCCTGCCTGGACACTCAGAGATGCTGACCATCGGCTATTTTGCCAGATCTCGGGCTGGACACCTGACATTCGTCATCTCAAGTCCTCACAGCAGCCTGAGAGATGGAAACTATGAGCGTATCCCCATTTTATGAATGAGGAGGTTGTGGTTAAGGGGGCTGAGTGGCTGGCTTAGGTCACACAGTCAGAAGCAGGGGAGCAGGCCCTGCAGTAAGGCTGTGCCACCTCAAAGCCACAGTGTGCAGCCTCTAACACCAAAACCAAGCCTGCTCAACTCTCTGGCATCACAGGGCTCAGTTTATGCCCCGACCTTGCTCCTGGGAACAAGCTGGGCCCAGCACATATCCTAGCCCTGGCTTCTAGCTACCTGCCTCAACCTAGGAGAGAGCCGCAACTTTGGCCACACACACTATAACGTGGCCTTGGCTCTAGTGGGGTATCAGGGCCCCAGGCACAGACCCTGGTCCCCCTGTGACACCCTGCCGGCCCATCTTCAAGAGCTGGGGGCGAGCCTTATTCAACTGCCCTTCACCTTTCTGCAGGAAGAAAACACAAACACTGTTGCAGGGCTTCTAGGGTGGCGTTTTCAGTAAATGCTGGCCTGGGCAGCTCTCGCAAGAGCTTAGCCCAGAGACTGAGGCGCTCCTCCCCTTGCTGGCTCAGATGAGCTTCTATGTACCAGGTCTGCGACCTCCTCACCCCTGACCCTAATCACCTCCCCATGTCCTGCTCTCTCCTTGTTCCCAAGGAGTCTGGGTCTCCCCGGGGGTAGGCATAATCCACACAGCAGCCTGGTGTGAATCAGAAAAAGGTGTCCCAAGACCAGGTGAGGTGGCTCATGCCTGTAATTCCAGCACTTTGGGAGGCCAAGGCTGGTGGATCACTTGAGGTCAGGAGTTCGAGACCAGTTTGGCCAATATGGTGAAACCCCGTCTCTATTAAAAATACAAAAATTAGCTGGAAGCGGTGGTGCACGCCTGTAATCCCAGCTACTCAGGAGGCTGAGGCACAAGAATCGCTCCCTCGCTGGGAGGCAGAGGTTGCAGTGAGCCCAGATCATGCTGCTGCACTCCAGCCTGGGTGACAGAGGGAGACTGTCTGAAAAAAAAAAAAAAGAAAGAAAATGGGGTCCCCCTGCAAGTAAGAATGCATGTGGCCCCATAAGCCCACGGATTGCATTCAGCTCACTTACCCCTTGCCCAGTCACCCTAGTCCAGTGAACAAGCAGCCCAACTGTACGTGGTAGTTTTGTCTGACCTGTACCACGCCTCAGCTGCAGGCTCCCTGGGACCACAGGTTTCTGCACTCCCAGAAGCTCACCCACTTCTCTGGGCCTCAGGCCTAGCCTGCTTCCAGGCTGGACAGAAGTGAGGGGGTTGAGTGCAGTGGCAGAGAGAGGGCAAGGGTGCGTCTGTGTCTCTCTTCCCTTCAGCCCAGAAGTGGCAGTGCACTGAGTGAGAGCCCTGCCTTGGGGATCAGTCTTGACTCCGTGCTCAAGTGCTGTGTCACTTGGGGCAGTTAACGTTGCCTCTCTGTGCCTGTTTCTCCATCTGCGAGATGGGAATAACAGCCCCACCTCTGGGAGCTGTGTTGAAGATTAAATAATTACACGTAAAGGAGTGCCTGCTGCAAAAAGGCCTAGTAAATAGTTATAATTTCTATAGCTTGTTCTTTTTGTTGTCGTCGTTGTGTTGTGTGAGACAGAATCTCACTCTGTAGCCCAGGTTGGAGTGCAGTGGTGCAACCATAGCTCACTGCAGCCTTGAACTCTTGGACTCAAGCGATCCTGCAGCCTCAGCCTCTGGAGTAGCTGGGACTACAGGTGCGCACCACCATGCTTGTGTAATTTTTTTTTTTTTTTTGGTAGAGACGGGGGTCTCACGATGTTGCCCAGGCTAGTCTCAAACTGCTGGTCTCAAGCAATCCCCTAACATTGGCCACTGTGAGCCAATGTACCCAGCCTAATTTCTCCAGCTTCTAATTCCTTCCCAACCACTGTATCTCTTCCTCGGTCCCAGCCGCACCCCCACCCTCGCCCCCATCAAGCCAGGAATCCTCAGCACGTAAAGCCCTTTCCCATCACCACCTCCTGATAGTAGGTGGGACTGAGATATGTTACCATCCTGATTTTAGGGAACAGGAAACTGGGGCTCTGAAAAGTCAAGCGACCAGCCCAAAGCCACAGCAGCTCAGCGCTCCAGGCCCTGCCAGCCAGCATGTGCCCCTGGACTTGACACATGACCAGAGATCTTGCTGCCAGCTCAACAACAGTTGGGCCTGAAGTTCTAAACCAGGGCAGTAAGTTAAGGCAAAACCCAAGCAGCGCTCGGCTAGGGTACTTCTGGCTAGGACACGCACAGGCTCAAGTTCACACTGGATCCACCATCAGACCCCGTGGCTCTGAGGCCAAAAGCGCTCTAACCCCGGGAGAAATGCCAGGCAGGAGATTGAGGGTTTGCCATATCTCCTTCCCATTAGGGAAAATATTCTGGATGTGTCTTTTTGTCTCCTTGCTCTGGGTGGAGTTGGGAGACTGCCTCCTGGACCCAAATCCAGAGAGCCCTAGAGGCAGAACTGGGAAGTGCCCTGGTGTGGAGAAAACTCCCCACTCCACTGCTTAAGATCTGATTGACTTTGGGCAATTTACTTCATCCCTCTGAGCCTTAGTTTGCTTATCTGCAAAATGGGGCTGACCAGAGTTATAAGCTGCCGGGCACAGTGGCTCACACCTGTAATCCCAGCACTTTGGGAGGCTGTGGTGGGCGGATCACCTGAGGTCGGGAGTTCGAGACCAGCCTGACCAACGTGGAGAAACCCCATCTCTACTAAAAATACAAAAAATTAGCCAGGCGTGGTGGTGCACGCCTGTGATCCCAGCTACTCAGGAGGCTGAGGCTGGAGAATCACTTGAACCCAGGAGGTGGAGGTTGGGGTGAGCAGAGATCACACCATTGCACTCCAGCCTGGACAACAAGAGCGAAACTCCATCACACACACACACACACACACACACACGCAAAGTTACAAGCCTTACAGAGTTGTGAGAAATAAGTGATGTAAAGTGCATACAAAGCTTGGCAGAGTGGCCCATAGAACTCCACAGCTTTGGGACCTCAGGAGAAATTGAGGCACAGATAAGACAGGGCCCCAAACAAGTCCCTTGAGGAGGTTGCCACGAGGGTCCTAGGAAGTCTCAGTCCCAGAAGACCCCAAAATTGGAGATAATCACTGCCTGGCAGATCCACGGAACTCCATTTCCTCCCCCCCAGGCTCTCAGACACCCCTCAGAAGTATCTGGAATCAGTGGGTCACATACACAACTCACATGCACCCACTCACCTGCAGAAGAACACAGAGACCCCCAACCTAACCAGTTCAACTGCACCCATCCTGACCTTCCCACGCAGCTGCAGACACCACCACAGACCAGAACCTCCTATCCTTTGCCGGCTCTGTCTCTGCTCAGAAAGGGTCCGGCTGAAGGAGCGACCTGTCCAGTCGGAATACCTGACTTTGCATCCCTACCTGACTCCAGGCTTTCCCTCATCTCTGTCCCCTGACCCCACAGTGGTATCCCTCCATGACTCAATCTGCATATCCCTTAAAGCACAAACCAGAGCCCCAGCAGTCGGGTGGACCATCAGTTCCTCCATAGTGTAACCATGGGGTTCACAGTTCACAGGTAGCGAGTGACACCAGGCAAGACAGCCAGACTCAGTGGCCAGGACACCCCATCCCTGGCCCTGGGACCACGCACCTCCCAGGGAGCCTGGGCAGTCACTGAAGGCAGCTTCCACCCACCACCCCACCCCCAGTGCCCACGGGCCTCGGACCATTAGCCCCCTCCCCCTGCCCCTCTGCACGGCCCTGAGTGATGGTCCATCTATTATGCATGCTCCCTTCCTGCTCCATCCATTTCATCAGTATTCTCCACCCCTGTACCACCCCGCATCCCCCTCTGCTCCCCTCCCTTAAGGGCTTTTAACCAAGTACATTAGGCAGGGCCAGATGCCAGTCTGACAGATGTCCGTAATGTTAGCCTCCGTTTCCCTCCTTCCTCCCTCTGCCCAGCCCAATTTACCTCCCACTGCTCCCAGCTGCCAAAACTTTCCAGGCCTCAGTTGTACCCCTCCTCTGCGTCTCTCCCCTACACCTCCTGTTTGTGCAGGGCCTTTGCCGGCCAACCCGCCCTCTGCTGCCCTGTTGGCCTGGCTCACTTTCAGCTCCAGCTCTTGGAGCACTGGGGCGTGCTGAATGAATATTCCATCTGGGTGATTATTATTCACATGATATTAATTAATTATTAATTGCAATTAATCTCCTTCATGCCTAACCTTCCTCTGGGAGGCAGGTGGGGCCTGGCAGCTGGAAGGGACAGTGGGCAGGCAGGTAGAGCTGGCCTGGGGCCTCGAGTTATTTTCCAAGGCCCCACCTTCAGCCAGGACAGGAAGGAGAACAGCAAGCCTATCTGGGCACTGTGTGGAAACTGAGGCAGCAGCAAGCACTAAGCTGTTCCACGAAAGCCCACTGAGGTGGCTGTGATGAGAACCTGGGAACCCTAATCCCTGACTGGAATCTGGGCTGCCTCTCCCTGCCCCCCACTTGCCCCATCCAAGCCCTGTTTTGAGCAGAACCACTAGCTTTGGCGAGAGCGAAGCAGGGGGCCATTGGAAGGCTGACCCAAAGCGGCCCTGAGACCTACGCATTAGGCGTCCCTGAACACTGAGGACAGGGGGCCCTGCAATAATGGGAGGGGGTCCTGGGGTTGGGCAGTCTTGGGCTCCCCACCAGTGGGCTCCAGCACCCACCTGATAGCCCACTGTACGGAAGGGGACTCTGCGGGGCAGCTGCTGAGGAGGGCTCCAGCACTGGCTACCCCGTGGGCTCCCAGGGGCTCCAAGGCCTGCTTTAGCCCCTGGCCTCACCACCCAGCCCCACTCACCGGGCCCCCTGGTGGCTCCTGGCGGACCCTGGTGTCCAGTTGCTGCTTTCGGACCTCTCCCCCGGAGCTCTCCCTGACCAGACGGCTGGGTTCGGTGACCTCAGGGGCTCCTGGGCCCCCCAGCTGGGGTAAGCGCCCCCATCGCAGAGCTCCAGCAGAACCTTGGGTCCCAAGACCTGGGGAAACAAGGCCATGGCTGCAGGCAGCTGCTCATCCTGGGGCAGGAGACTTGGGAAAGGGGTGGACATGCCGCATCCCCTACTCTGGTGTGGCCCCTGGAGCCCTAGGGCGATCCGGGTGGGGAGGATCTGGCTGCCCCGCAGAGGCAAGAGCCCGCGGGGAGGGGGCCAGGAGCTTTACGCCCGCTCAACCGTCACGACTGCCCCCCCATCCGCCCAAACCCGCAGAGACCTGCAGAGCTGGCCGGTCGGCGGCAGGGGCAGGGACGCGGTGGGCCTGGCCAGCTGGGGACAGGTGGGTGGACGCACCTTTCCTCCTCTCCCGCTCCCCCACCCTCCCGCGCTCCGGACCGGCTGTCACCCTGAGCACTGCAGGAAAAGGTGGCTGCAGCAGCAAGCGCCGCACATCTCGGGGCGGGGGCAGGGAGGGGGCGCCGGGACCAGGTGGGGGTCACTCACCAGGCGGAGGGAGCAGCGGCAGCAGCAGAGCCGCGAACGCCCAGCGCCGCAGCAGCCTCATGGCTCGCTCATTCCTCCCGGTCCGGGGGCTGCGGCTGCGAGCGGCGCGGGGAGGGCGGGAGCAGGGACGGGGGTGGGGAGGCGCCGGCTGCGGAGCCGGGGCGGGGGCGCGGGGCCGGGCGGGGGTCGCGGAGCGGTGGGGGCGGCGGGGACGGCGCCGGGGCTCAGTGGGCTCCGGCCGCGGCCATCCCGGCGGGGCAGCGGGGCCGGGTTAAGAGCGGAGCGGCGAGCACGTGAGCCCAGGGCCCGCCCTCCGCTCTCCCGCCGCCCCCCGGCCCCCTCAGCCCCGCAGGGCCCGGGCCGCCGCCGCGGGAGGACAAAAGAGGCGCCGCCCCGGGGCCCCTCCCCGCACCTCAGGGGCCTCTCGTCAGGTGCGGGGCGGCGGCGCTCCGCGACCTCATCCCGCGGCCCCTCCTCGGCCACCTCTGCCTGAGCATCTCCGAGGACTCGTAGATTTGTAGGATAGAGAGGCAGGGGACTGGGGACCCCCGCGGTCGACCCGGCGACTGCCCGTCTGGGGCCGGGGGCAGGGGCGTGGCTGTGGCGCCCGCTTTCGCCTTCGGTCGTGGTACCACCCCGGAGAGGCTGCCCCAGCCCCAGCCCGGAGCGCCCCGCTTGACCCTAGGCTGTGGAAGCTGGGGTTGGGGTGGGCAGAGGCTCTTGGCGAACGCCAGGCTCCGCCCCTCTGGGATTTCTTGCACCTTCGCTACGGGTCGTGTCACTGAGGAGTCCTCCCAAGCCCGCGGTCCAGACCCCTTCCCATCGGCTCCTTCTCCCCGCCAAAGATGTCCCGGCCTCTAGGAGGGCTTCAGGGATCGCTGTCACTCCAACCGGTCTGGGTTCCTGAGTCTCTCACAGGCGCCCTGTCCTTCCCCCTAGATAAAATATAAACTAGCCAGATCACTTACATGCTGCTAGCATGCCCCACGGCTCCCCCTCCCTTACTAATCCCAATCCTTAGGAGCAGAAGACACCTCTGGAGCCCCCCAGCATTCCCTCTCTAGTCAGACTAGGCTGCCCTGTCTGCAAAAATACTGGACCTCCCAAGTTACATCCCCAGCTGTGCCCTCCACCCAGCTCCTGGGGAATGATGGGTCCCAATAGCAGAGCTGGGACCTCAGACTTCTTTCTGCTGGGGGTGCTGAAGGCCAGGTACCTGAGATGATGTGGGGTGTGGTGGGGCATGGCAGGTGGGAACGCTGATGAGTCCCCACTCTAACCTTTTTTGTACCCATGCTAGGGGACCACAAGTCACTGAAGAACAAGATTGGAGGCAGGGAACCCCTTCCTGGGTCCTCTGCTTCCCCAAAGACCCAGGGCCTCTGCTAGGGATGAGGGAACTGCCTCTAGCTTGTGATGCCCCCATCCCCCGCTCTATTTTAGGCCCAGGAGAGGTGAGAAGGCGATTTCCCAGGAGGCGCTGACATCAATGCAGGGAACGAAGTGACTCCCCCCCACCCCCAACCACCTGCCATGCCAGACTCAGATGCTCAGCAAGGCTGAGCCAATTCTTCCTTCGCTTTGGAGACATCTCGAGAACCTCCTCCAAGATGTAGGCGCGAGGAGGCTCCTGGGAATGAGGGCCTACTATGTGGTATTCCTGGAAACTCATGATGAGTCCCGAGGGAGAGATTGTGCTCCCCATTTTACAGAGGGGGAAACTGAGGCTCTGAGAGGTTATGTGAGCTTCCCAAAGTCACACAGCTGGTCAGTGAGAGGCATGTCCCCTACTCTGGGGCCTCACTCCTCTTAGCCACCCCTAGTCCTACTTACACCTCTGCCCTCCATTTGGGACCAGAGAGGACTGGTATATCTGGTCCCTTGCACCCTCACCACACACCCCAGACACGAAAGTGGCTGTCTGCTCCAGCCTGCCCGTGTCCCAGGGCCACATCAGCAAGTCCTGATCAGGAGTGCCCCTCAGTAGGCTGGGTGAGGTTTGTCATTTCACAGTGGGGGCCCGGGGCTGGGAGAGTCTGGGTCGTCCGACATGTTCAAGACCACAGAGTAAGCCCAATCTGTGGTCCACGTCTCTTCACCAGAGGCATGTTCCTACCACATCGGTGGCCCTGGGACCCTAGACTTCCTGTTGGGGAGACCCGATGAGCCCTAAGAGTGACTCTCCCTGGTGGCACCCTGGGCTAGTTCCAGTGGGGACTAAGTCATATGGCTCCCTGGCCCCGGTAGCCACTTATATTCCTGGGTTCCCTGACTCCCAGCAGATCTGGCTAGAACTTACTATTTTTTGTTTTGTTTTGTTTTGAGACGGAGTTTCCCTCTGTTGCCCAGGCTGGAGTGCAGTGATGTGATTTCGGCTGACTGCAAGCTCCGCCTTTCAGGTTCACACCATTCTCCTGCCTCAGCTTCCTGAGTAGCTGGGACTACAGGTGCCCACCACCACGCCTCATTTTGTTTTGTATTTTTAGTAGCAACAGGGTTTCACATGTTAGCCAGGACGGTCTCAATCTACTGACCTCGTGATCCGCCCGCCTCGGCCTCCCAAAGTGCTGGGATTACAGGCATGAGCCACCATGCCCGGCCAGAACTTACTATATATTTTTTTCTTTTGGAGAGTGTTGCTCTGTCACCCAGGCTGGAGTAAAGTGGCGAGATCTCAGCTCACTTCAACCTCCACCTCTGGGGTCAAGTGATTCTCTTGCCTCAGCCTCCTGAGTAGCTAGGACAACAGGCGTGTGTCACCATACCCGGCTAATTTTTTGTATTTTTAGTAGAGATGGAATCTCACCATGTTGACCAGGCTGTTCTCAACCTCCTAAATTCAGGCAATCTGCCTGCCTCCCAAAGTGCTAGGATTACAGGTGTGAGCCACTGCGCCTGGCCTAGACTTTTTTTTTTTTTTTTTTTTTTTTTTGAGATGGAGTTTCACTCTTGTTGCCCCGGCTGGAGTGCAATGGCATGATCTTAGCTCACTACAACCTCCACCTCCCCGGTTTGAGCGATTCTCCTGCCTCAGCCTCCCGAGTAGCTGGGATTACAGGCATGTGCCACCATGCCCAGTTAATTTTGTATTTTTAGTAGAGATGGGGTTTCTCCATGTTGGTCAGGCTGGTCTCGAACTCCTGACCTCAGGTGATCCGCCCACTTCGGCCTCCTAAAGTGCTGGGATTACAGGCGTGAGCCCACTGCACCCAGCCTTTTTTTTTTGAGATGGAATCTCATTCTGTTGCTCAGGCTGGAGTGCAGTGGCACAATCTCGGCTCACTGCAACCTCCTTCTCCTGGGTTCAAGTCACTCTCCTGCCTTAGCCTCCCAAGTAGCTGGGATTACAGGTGTGCACCACCATGCCTGACTAACTTGTGTATATTTAGTAGAGATGGGGTTTCACCATGTTGGCTAGGCTGTTCTCGAACTCCTGGCCTCAAGCAGTCTGCCTGCTTCAGCCTCCCAAAGTGCTGGGATTGCAGGCGATAGACCTTATTTTTTAATTTTTTGAGGGTCTCGCTCTGTTGCTCAGGCTGGAGAACTAGTGGCACAATCATAGCTTCCTGTAACCTTGACCTCTTGGGCTCAAGCGATCTCCTGCCTCAGCCTCCCGAATAGCAGGGACTACAGGTGGCGTCACCAGGCTTGGCTTTTTTGTTTTTGTTTTTGAGATGGAGTCTTGTTCTGTTGCCCAGGCTGGAGTGCAATGGTGTGATCTTAGCTCACTGCAACCTCCTCCTCCCACTGGGTTCCAGCATTCTCCTGCCTCAGCCTCTCGAGTAGCTGGGATTACAAGTGTGCGCCACCACGTCTGGCTAATTTTTGCATTTTTAGTAGAGACGGGGTTTCACCATGTTGGCCAGACTGGTCTTGAACTCCTGACCTCAAGTGATCTGCCCACTTTGGCCTCTCAAAGTGCTGGGATTACAGGTGTGAGCCACCGTGCCCAGCACTTTTGTATTTTTTGTAGAGATTGGGTTTCATCATGTTGTCCTGGCTGGTCTCAACTCCTGGACTCAAGAGACCCACTCACCGCAGCCTCCCAAAGTGCTGGGATTACAGGCATGAGGCCAATGCTTAGCTAACAAATTTTTTTTTTTTGTAGAGATGGGGGTCTTTTTATGCTGCCCAGGTCAGTCTCAAACTCTTGGACTCAAGTGATCCTACAGCCTCAGCCTCCCAAAGTGCTGGGATTAGATTACATCTGTGAGCCCCGGCACCTGGCCTTGGTTAGACCTCTTGCTTCTCCCTTGAGCACAGTCCCCAGTCCCTGAGGTTCCACCTCCCCTGTCTTATGCTTGCCTCAGCTCTCTTAGGAGCCGTGGGCTCCCCACACAGAAAGCTTGCTTCATGTTCTCTCACCCACCTTCCTTCCTGAGGTCAGGGCTGTCTGTCTTCTCATTGGTGGTCCCTCATCAGACTGGGACTTCAGAAGACCAGGGCTTGTCTTCCTCATCAGACCTGACCCTGATAGCAAGGGCTGTTTTCTGCTTAGATCAGGGCAGGCCTGTGTCTCCTCCTCAAACACAGGGTTCCCTGGGGGCCCCCACCCCAACTCCACAGCTATGGCTGGCTCCTTCAGTCCTTACGCCCATCCCTTGAGGGTGGGGCCACTGTTTCTGCTGCCCTGATGCCACCCTTGGGGTTGCTCTTGCTGAGGGAGCTGTGGGGTCCTCAGAGGTTGGGGTCTGGCCTCCCTTAGGAAGCCCCTCCCCTAGGAGGCCGGGGCCTCCTTCCTTCTGCCACTCTTCTAGCCCTTCAGCGGATTCCCTCAAATTTTCCTGCACAAGGGCCAAGCTGGGGATGCAGGGCCAAGACCTTGTCTCCGCAACTCCAGGTAAGGGAGGGGTGCTGGTTGCCTCCAGCCCTGGGGTGATACCACGGGCAGTGATTCCTGCCAGTGGAAGCCGTCCAGGCCTGGTGCCCAGCCTTAAGGCCTGCAGCACAGACTATGCCAGTCAAGGGGGCAGGATTCAGGACTCTGGGCTGGAGTCCCAATCCTGCCTCCCCCATGAACTGGCCGTGTGACCTTAAGCAAGCCCGCTGGCGTCTCTGGGCCTTGGTTTCCTCATCCATGACACAGGGGTTAGAAAACCACCCCCACTCACAGTGTTCCTCTCGGGGATGATGGTTGAGCTGCCCGTGCTTGGAGCAGCGTCTAGTGCATGAAAGGGGCTCAGTCACCCTGGGCTCGCACCATCCAAGGTGCCGAGGAGCAAACCGGCTCCCTGGCCCTTGCCCAGGACCCCAGGCCTCTCTATGGCTTGGGGGCCTTGGGGTCCTCTCTCTACCCAGTGCAGAGAGAACCTATGCCTGATGTCATGATGTGAGGGGTGGCAGCAGGGGAAGCGCCCAACATTCGGACAGAAGTTCATCCTGCTTCCTCTCAGATGCCAGCCCAGGGTCTAAGGACTGTTCTCATCTGCATAGCTCTCCTGGGAAACCTCATGCTCCTCCCTCTCAGGTGTCCAAGTGGCCCCTCTTTTAATCTCTGAAGCTCTCAGGCTTCACCAAGGGAGGAGTTGGGGGCACCTGGGGCACCAGGATCCCAGGCACACTCATCCTTTGGGAGGCTTGTGGGGCACACAGTCACATCCATAAGGGCCCAACTGCCACTTCTCTTCCACGCAAGGGATCCTCCTGGAGCTGAGGAGAGAAGGCCCTTGAGAGGGGGCTTGGAACAGGGGGTCTCACAGTGTCCCTCAGCAGCTTCATCCACAAATGCACACCCGAGATGAGGACGCCAGTTACCAAGGGACACTGCCAGGTGGGAATTAGAGAGAATAAGCTTTATGTAAGTTTAGGAAGGAGGCCTCACAGGCATGTGTGCCTGTGGTAATATGTTATTTATTGAGACAATGTGCCAAGCTCTGTGCCACATACCTCACAAACATATCTGATTTCATTTTTGTGACTTCCTAGCAAGGTAGCAACTATGATTACCTCCATTTTTTGTATGTATGTATGTATGTATGTATGTATGTATGTATGTATGTATTTTTGAGACAAGGTCTCGCCCTGTTGCCCAGGCTGGAGTGCAGTGGTGCAATCTCGGCTCACTGCAACCTCTGCCTCCCGGGTTCAAGCGATTCTCCTGCCTCAGCCTCCCGAGCGAAAGGCGCGCCACCACACCCAGCTAACTTTTGTATTTTTAGTAGAGATGCGGTTTCAATATGTTGGCCAGGCTGGTCTCGAACTCCTGACCTCAAATGATCCACCCGCCTCAGCCTCCCAAAGTGCTGGGATTACAGGCGTGAGCCACCGTGTCCAGCCTAGATTACCTCCATTTTTTAGATCAAGAAAACAGTTTGAGCTGGGCACAGCTGAAACTCCCCTGGGAAGGGGAGCCAAGGTCCAGGATGAGGAGGAATTCTCAGGTATGTAGCATTCCTGCTGGTGGCAGGACAGGGAAGGACATAAAAGATTTGCTGGTGGTCACAGTATTTTATTATAGGAAAGGGCTGAAAATATCCCTGAAATAATCTCATCCAAGCCCCTTAAAGACGAGGAAACTGAAGCCCGAGTAATAGAGGCATTTTTCTGAGGTCACAGTGTGACTTGGGGACAGCAGCTCCTGCATTCCACCCAGCAGAAGGAAGTTGGGATGGAGCTACCAATTGGTCACATCTGCCGAGAAGCGAAAGGCTCAGCAAGAAGAGGCAAGAACAAAGGCCTCGGGACCTAGTCTGAGGAAAGCAGTTAGGGCTGGAGGGCTCTTCAGGTGTCTCGGAGCTGACTCAGGGCAGACAGCAAGGCCTGTGCTGAATGAACGAATGAGGGAATGGGCAATGGTGAGGAAGGGCAGGGGGACAGGAGAACCAGGCCACTGAGGGGCTGCTGGGACCAAGGGAGCCAGGCTTCAAGGAGGAAAGAAAGGAGAAAAGGAACCAACTTTGGTCATCAGTAGCCGTCCATGACCTTGGAATAGATGATCCTAGTGGAATGCTTCAGGCAGAGCTACCCGGGAAGGAAGTGTGGAAGGGAAGGAGGTGAAGAGGAGGCGGTAGGTATAGACTGCAGGAAGGAGCCAGAGAACAGAAGGTGGGAGTCTTCAAGTATTTGAAGTTGATTTACTGCATCAACTCAAGTGGTTTCCAGGAGAGGAGCATGGCATTTTGGGGCAGAAGGGAGAGGTGGCAAGTCTGAGAAGGAAACCAACAAGGGTGGTTGGCAAGGTGGGCTGGAGGGCCAGGGACAGACAGTGTGACTTGTGGAGGGAGGACACCTCTTCAGAAAGAAACAGAAACATTGAAAAGGGACTGACTGCAAGATGAAGCAGTGTCCACTGGGTCTGGGTCAAAGTCATCTGCTGTAGGAGGGGGATGTGGAAAGGGGGCTGGAGTGGAAAGGAGTCTGAGCAGTGCTCACGCCAAGGAGCCACTGCAGGACCTCATTCACATCAAGCAGCACCCATCCGTCCTGGGTCAGGTCTCAGGTATTCTGGGTTCACCTCTAACCTGAATCTACAGCCAGGAAGCCGCAATGGAGAAATGGCTGAGGAGCATTCCAGCCTCGGAGTTTGGCCTGGCAGAGATGTCCAAGGTCATGATCATTGAGATAGGAGGGGAAGGCAAGAGTACCTGGATGAGGTTCAGGGAATGGGTCCTGGGCAGCTGACAATGAGGGCACCCGAACCCAGCACGACGGGCTTTGTGTGAGCAGCAGGTAAAGGTATCAAAGTCTGAGATGGGACGAGGGGAAACTTCCTCATGCAGAGGGGTGGTGTCATGGGGAATGAGGCAACCCCATGTCACAAAAGGAAAGGGATGAACCCAGTGGCACCCAGACATAAACCACGGCCTGGCTTCAGGGAAGAGGAGTGGGCCCTTAGCAGGAATCTCCGTCAGGGCAAAGGAGTTTTCTTGGGAGTGATGGAGGGGCATGTCCTCTGCTGGCAACCACTCCCCAGGCAGCAGAGCCAACTAAGTGATCAGATGAGACTGGGTAAAGGAGGCTGGGCAGGGACAGAGGCAGCCCTGCTCCTGGAGCCCTTAGCCCTTGGGCAAGGCCGGCAGGAGGGTTGTGGCACTCACACGTGTGTGACTTGCAGGAGGTCCTATCCCACCATCTAGTGATTCTGTCCATCGCTCCTGGCCTGCAGCCCTGCCTTGGGTCACTGGAGGGCAGATCAAGGACCGACATATGGCATTCCAGGCCCATCTCTTTGCTATTTGTTATTAACAAATTTATTTACATTTCCTGAACCAAAATTAATTATAAAATTTAACAGGAGGGGGGTAACATGACCTCTAAGGTGGGCTGTACACAAAGTTGCTCTATTTCCAAACTAATAACTTTAGTCCTCACCCACAGCTGGGTCCCCTCTTCTTCCTTTGAAAGGAGATACAGAATAGCACCAGGCTTCCGGGAGCTTCAACATTTAAAGAGACAAACTCACGGACACAGAGAAGGGTGAGAAGAACCACAGTACAAATTATAATGAAAGAAAAAGTGGCCAGAGAATCGATAGCAAACCCATTTCTGTCTCCAGATTAATGGCTTGGCTGCCAGAAATGGGGGGAGGTCCTTGGGGAAGGAGAGGAGGGAACGAGGGAGGAGGGTGATGTGGAAGTTGGCAGGTGACACACTGGCCCCGGAACAGCCGAACTCTGGGCAGGCAGCTCAAGCTGAGGAGGCAGAGAAGGGCCAAGAGGGGTCCCAGAGGGGGCTGTGGCCACATCCTGGGCTCAGGGGAAAGGTCAGTGCTGGGCCCCAACTAAGTGCCTGGGGGAAGGAGCTCTGTGAGTGGCGCAGCTCGAGCCCCTCCTCTGCTTCATATGTTCCTGAGGATCTGTGTGCGGGAGCGTGGGGGGCTGGGGGAGGGGATAAACACAGGCATTTCGGAAAGCAGGAGCGGCCACATGCTCGTGGGAAAGGAGGTCGGGGTTGGGGGTGGAGCACAACAACAGCTAACCCGCGGCTCTGCAGAGAGGCAAGGGCCTGTGGAGGGCCAGGAAGCCAGGCCAGGACTCCTGCTGCCCCAGCTCCTTTGTGGTCCCTCCCCATGCCAACTTTGCCTCTGTCTCCTGGCGTGGGTGGCCAGTCTCAGCTGGGCAAGCCCACTGTGGACTCTGCCTGGTCAGGAACATGGCAGGAGGCGGGGGTAGGAGAGGGCAGCCCCCAGTCCAGATTCTATCCCAAAGACCTGGCCAGTGGGAGGGCTGGCTCTGTTGGCTCCATGGGACAGAAACACCTAGCGTGACAGCTGCTTGCTGGACTTCAAAGGCCAGGCCCGGGCCCCCTTCTGGCTCTTTTGGGGAAGTCCTGGGGCTCTGCCCCTCCTGTGTCCTGGTCGGCCCTGGCCGGGTGTGCAGCACGCAGCAGGGGAATAAATTGTATCTGTGGCCCTTCAATCTGGAGCTGCCTGGCTCCGTGAAGAGCCAAGCACCTTGGGGACTCACAGGAGCAGCTCTCTGCCGGCATGGGGCTGGGGCTGGGGCCGGGGTTGGGACCAGGGCTGGGAGACAGGGTAACAGGGCACCTGGAGAGGCTGGGGGGCCCAGAGGCATCGGGAACAGCTAGCTCCTGCACTGGCTGGCAGGGGCTGCAGGAGGGAGGTAGACCTGCTCTCTGCAGGTGCTCCTGAGGGCTGCACACTGGTAGCTGAGTGCAGGGGGGCTGATGGCCGGCCTGGAGCTGTGGGGCAGCTGGGGAGCTGGCCAGCCTCCTGGGATACAGGGCCAGGGGTTGCACACTTAGAATCCTCAGGCCCTAGGGGCCATCCTTCCCCCGGCCTGTGGGGCTGTGTGGCCCAGAACTCTGCTGGTCTGTCTGTGGGCTGCCAGGGAAAGGAGTCTGGGAGAGAGAGGCAGGTCTGTGAGTGGCACAAGGGCTGGAGGGAGGTGAGGAGCCTGGACTCATGGCCTGGAAGGGGAAGACAGGGAAGATGCTTGCCACTGGTTGTCCTGGTGCCACGGGGGTTGGGTGCTATTGGGACAAAAAATGAAGCCTGTGGCCAGGAGGCCCCCACTCTCTTCTCAGCATTGCCACTGGGGAACTGAACCTTGCGCTTGTGGCCAACAAGTGCCAGGTCTGGGCCAAAGGAGAGTTCCGTAAAACCAGAGCTAGGCAGCAGGCGTTGGCAAGCAGGGTTCCTAGATACCGGTGTCTCTGGGGTGTCCATAAACACATCAAATAACCCCCTCAGGTCCTGGCAGCTTGCTATAGGTCCAGGTACCTCACCAGTCCCTGCACGTTCAGTTGGTGCCTGCGTGCTGTTCACTGTCCCATCCTGCTTTGGGATACCTGACACCTGGCAGCTGTCTTCCTTCCTTATCCTGGGAGATGCTGCCCTGGGATGGGAGGGCTGGCGGGGGTGCAGAGTCTCAGGACAGAGAGGGTCACAGTCAGAAGCTGGGGAACCTGACCACCTGTTGGGACAGAAACACCCAGTGAGCTGCAGGTTTCACCTTCACAGCAGGCCTGGGCCAGGGCTGAGGGCACAGAGAGAGCCGCCACAGATGGCGGTTCATGTGCCGAGATAGCTGCCTTCTCTGAGGCTCTGTGTGAAAGTCCTCCTGTTTGGGTCTGAACCTGCCGCAGCAGTTAGCACTGTGTGCACTTCTCTTGGCTCTGTGGCCTGTGGTTGCGGCTGGCCAGAGGAATAGGTTAGAGGCTATTCCATTTCATGACTTCACAGAGGAGGCCGTGCCCTTTGGCAGCTGAAGAAAGCAGTGTAGTTCCTGGCTGTGCAAGTTGAGCTTGAGGTGGAGATTTGGGGTGAGAGGTGAAGCCATAGCTCCAGGTGGGAGAGGGTCTGCCTTGCTGGCAGCAAGGGGAAGCGGAGCTCAGAAGGCCCTGGAATTCCCACCAAACCCCATGCAGTCCTTCCTTCTGGTGGTGACTTCTACAGAGGGAGAAAGACTTTACTCTTCACCTATCTAGGAGAGGCCCAAGAACTACCCCCCTGCTCCCTGGCCAGAATTGCTTATCATCCACGTCAAAGCCCGTGGGGTAGGAAGGGAGCCACAGTCTGGTCTGGGTCTAGTCTTCATCAACTGAAGCCACAAATGGAGGTCTTTTAATTTTTTTTTGGCCACCCCCAAAACAAACAGGACTGAGGATGAGGGGAAAGGAAGGTGAGAAAAGAGGAAAACATCACAGTCTGGTCCCAGCAGCCACCAACCTGAGGGTCTCTTCCCACCCAGAGGGCAACAGAGGAGATTGCAGACACAGTTATGCCTGCCAGCATGGCACTCACCTGGGGAGGCCGGCCTGGAAAGGGATGTCTACAAAGCTGTGGCTGAGCTGGGCAATGATCCTGTCCACTTCTGCATACGGATGGGCTTCTAGGGCAAAGCCCTGGTGCTTGGCACTCTGAAGATGCTACGAGGGGGGCGAGAGGAGGACAGGGCATTACATGAGGCCTGGGGGGAGGGGGACATGGAAGCTGACCTCTCAGCCCATACTATGGCCCTGGAGGACACAGCCATAGCAGCGTGGAGATTGCACAGGAAGGACTCATCCCCAGTGAGCAGGATCCCTCAAGGCACTCTGGGAGCAGCTGCTTGGTGGGGAAGGGGCTCACCACATGGAGCTCCTCAAAGGCCTCTTGGCAGCACTCGCAGTAGCCTTTCTTCCTCCTGGGCATGCTGCGGGCAGCTGATCGCAGGCTTGGCTCTCCATCCTTGGATTCTCTGGGGAGGGTACATAGTGCAGCAAAGTGGTTACTGCTGGGGCCCTTGGGGGAGGAGCCACTACTTAGGGCCTGGAGCCTAGGTCAAGGAGGGAAAGGACTGAGATGGCCAAGGGGCTGGGCAGGCACTGGAAGGCGGGCCTTCCCTGAGCTTGGTACCAATCATCTAAGAATGGCAAGAGAGGAACAAGGAAGAAGATGTCTGGAGACCTCCCTGTGGGCAGCCTATCTTATCTCTGTCCTTCTCTTTTTTTTTTTTTTTTTTTGAGACAGAGTCTAGCTTAGTCACCCAGGCTGGAGTGCAGTGGTGTGATCTCGGCTCACTGCAACCTTCGCCTCCTGGGCTCAAGCCATTCTCCTGCCTCAGCCTCCCAAATAGCTGGGATTATAGGCACACACCACCACGCCCAGCTAATTTTTGTATTTTCAGTATAGATGGGGTTTCATCATGTTGGCCAGGCTGGTCTCGAACTCCTGACCTCAGGTGATCTGCCTGCCTTGGCCTCCCAAAGTGCTTGGATTACAGGCATGAGCCACCACTCCTGGCCATCTCCGTCCTCTTAAACCACAGGTGAGGATGGGGTGGTGATAGCAGCAGCAAGAATCCCTTGTAGGAATTCCAACTCTGTGCTCAAACCTACACCCACATTCATGAGACCTGAAAGATGAAGGGGAAAAGGTCTCAACCACAGTGAAGGGACTGCTCTTCTTTTCCACCCTGAATGTCTCCCCAGCTTGGTTCAGTCTGTCCCTTCCCTCATGCTGCCTTGTGTCTCTCACAGTTGTCCTCACTGTCCACTAGGACTTTCAAACCTTCCTCAAGCCTGACTTTTTTTTTTAGATGGAGTCCTGCTCTGTCACCCCCAGGCTGGAGTGCAGCAGCACAATTTCAGCTCACTGCAACCTCCACCTCCTGGGTTCAAGCGATTCTCTTGTCTCAGCTTCCCAAATAGCTGGGATTACAGGAACACACCACCACGACCAGCTAATTTTTTTTTCTTTGTATTTTTAGTAGAGACAGGGTTTCGCCACATTGGCCAGGCTGATCTCAAACTCCTGACCTCAGGTGATCCGCCCGCCTCAGCCTCCCAAAATGCTGGGATTATGGACTGAGCCGCAACATCCGGCCAAACTTGACTTCTTATCTGAATATCAGCCCCATATTTCTAACAACTAAAGGGCATTTCTTTTTTTTTTGTTTTTGTTTTTTTGAGACCGAGTCTCGCTCTGTCGCCCAGGCTGGAGTGCAGTGGCCGGATCTCAGCTCACTGCAAGCTCCGCCTCCTGGGTTCATGCCATTCTCCTGCCTCAGCCTCCCGAGTAGCTGGGACCACAGGCGTCCGCCACCTCGCCCGGCTAGTTTTTTTTTTTTTGTATTTTTTAGTAGAGACGGGGTTTCACCGTGTTAGCTAGGATGATCTCGATCTCCTGACCTCGTGATCTGCCCGTCTCGGCCTCCCAAAGTGCTAGGATCATAGGCTTGAGCCACCGCACCTGGCCACTAAAGGGCATTTCTATCTGGCTATCCAGCAAACTCGGCAAGTCCAAAACACTCCTTTTAAAGACTTCCTAAGTATGACACAAAACCCAGAAGATATACAGAAAAACTCATAAATTCAACTATATACAACTTTAAAATATGTATGCATGGCAAAGAATCATTAGCAAATGATATGGTTAGGCTTTGTGTCCCCACTCAAATCTCATATTGAATGTAACCCCTATAATCCCCAAGTGTCAATGGAGAGATCAGGTGGAGGTAACTGAACCATGGGGGTGGTTCCCCCCATGCTGTTCTCGTGATACTTAGTTCTCATGAGATGTGGTGGTTTTATAAGGGGCTCTTTCCACTTCACTCGGCACTTCTCCTTTCTGCCACCTTGTGCAGAAGGTGCCTTGCTTCCCCTTTGCCTTCCACCATGATTGTAAGTTTCCTGAGGCCTCCTCCCCAGCCATGCTGAACTGTGAGTCTATTAAACCTCTTTCCTTTACAAATTATCCAGTCTCAAACAGGTCTGTATAGCAGTATGAAAATGGACTAATACAGCAAAGTTAAAAGACAAACCACAAACTTGGGGTTTTGTTGTCTTTTAAAAGTATTTACAACTTCTCTGCTCAGGGAGGCTTAGAAAAAAAAAAAAATATATATATATATATATTGATTTATTTACAACTGCCAGGTACGGTTGCTCACGCTTAGAATCCCTGCATTTTGGGAAGTCAAAGTGGGAGGATCGCTTGGGCCCAGGAGTTCGAGACCAGCCTGGGCAACATGGTGAAACCCCACCTCTACAAAAAATATAAAAATTAGCCAGGTGTGGTGGTGCGCACCTGTAGTCCCAGTTACTTGGGAGGCTGAGATGAGAGGATCGCCTGAGCCTGGGAGGTGGAGGTTACAGTGAGCAGAGAAAAGAAAATATTTACAACTAATGACAAAGAACTCATCTTTCTAATAGGAGAAGGGCTCTTTACAAATCATTAAAGTGATCAATAACCCCAATAAAAAATGGGCAAAGTATATAAAGAAGGTTCACGTAAAAAGAGACTCAGACAACCAAACATACGCAAACATACTTAGCCTCATTCATAGTAAGAAAAAACAAAAATTATAATTATACTGAGATATAGTTTTTAATCCGTTATACTGGAGGTCAACATATCTGCCAGTCACAGCATGAGGCGAGGGGATGGGAAACAGCCTCTCTCATGCAGTGCAGGTAACATATAAGTTGGTATCTCCTCCATGAAAAGCCATTTGGCTGAATTTATCAAAATTATAAATGCCTATATCTTTTGACCCAACATTTCTATCTTTAGGAATTTACTCCACAAATACAATTGTTCAAAATTGCAAATTTACTCCGAACATGATTTTCATTGGAGCTAATCTAAGCATCCATGAATAACAGACTGGTTAAATAAAATACAGTAAATACATTCCATATAATGGAATAATGGAATACCCTGCAGCCATAAAAGGGAACACAAATTTTTTTTTTTTTTTTTTGAGACAGGGTCTCACTCTGTTACCCAGGCTGTTGTGCAGAGGTACCACCTTGGCTGCAACCTCCGCTTCCCATGCTTAAGTAATTCCCCAGCCTCAGCCTCCCGAGTAGCTGAGACTATATAGGCTTGCACCACCATGCCTGGCAAATTTTTGTATTTTTAGTAGAGGTGGGGTTTTACCATGTTGCTCAGGCGGTCTCAAACTTGTGGGCTCAAGTGATCCACCTGCCTTGGCCTCCCAAGGCGCTGGGATTACAGATATAAGCCACTGTGTCTGGCCAGATTTTTTAAAAATATAAAAATAGAGATGGTGGTCTCATTATGTTGCCCAGGCTGGTCTCGAACTCCTGGCCTCAAAGTGATCATTCCCCCTTGGCCTCCCAAAGTGCTGGGATTACAGGCATGCTCTATCTTCAGAGATAGTTCATAGATACACAAGTACATGTGTATCCTTCATTCCCTCTTCTTACATAAAGCATCATGGCCGGGTGTGGTGGCTCAAGCCTGTAATCCCAGCACTTTGGGAGGCCGAGACGGGCGGATCACGACGTCAGGAGATCGAGACCATCCTGGCGAACACGGTGAAACCCCGTCTCTACTAAAAAAATACAAAAAACTAGCCGTGCGAGGTGGCGGGCGCCTGTATTCCCAGCTACTCTGGAAGCTGAGGCAGGAGAATGGCGTAAACCCGGGAGGCGGAGCTTGCAGTGAGCCGAGATCCGGCCACTGCACCCCAGCCTGGGCGACAGAGCGAGACTCCATCTCAAAAAAAAAAAAAAAAAAAAAAAAAGTAAAAATTTAAACACTTCTTCCTACACAGGTTTTCCACACACATACACACACACGTCTGGAACTCTGATGTGCTACCAGGGCCAACCCCCTGCCTAGGCAACCCCCTGCCTAGGTTCCTCACATGCAGATACCAAAGCTTCACTGTTTCATCTTCCCTTTAAAGCCTCTTAGCTCCTCTGTGATCCCAAGGCCATCCCAGGCCTAGCATCAGTACCAGTGCCAAGCCTGGGTCACCTTCTGACTGGCTCTCCCTGGTATCCCTTATATTGGGACTTAACCTCACCTCTTTCTCTCCTTGCTCCCACTTCATCTACTGCCACATTCCCTTAATTTTTCCCCTCTTATTTGTACTATTTTCTGACCCACAGCCTTTGTCAGATGGAAACCACAGACCCTCCTTGGCCCCAGGAACTCTAGGGCTAAGAGTCTGCTCTGTTCTCTCCTGGTCTATAACCCCATAGCCCAGAGGTTAGAAAGGGTCTGAGAAGGCATCTTACCCATCCCCTGAGCTGAATTCCTTCTCTACTTTGGTTAATGAGGGTTCAAAGTCTCAAACATCTGCAGAGTAGACATATTAACAAGCCCACAAGCCATGAGTCACGTAATGCAGTAATCTTTTCACCCGCCCTGCCCCTTAGTTATTCCTGACGTTTGGCCCAACCAGTTTAAACTTTGATATTCACTAAAATCACCTGGGAGCTTGTAAAATGCAGCTTTTGGGGCTCCATCATCAGAGATTTTGACTCTATAGATGTGGGGTGGAGTTCAGGACCCTGCATTAGGGTTTCACTCTGTCACCCAGGCTGGAGTGCAGTGGCACAACCATAGCTTACTGCAGCCTTGAACTCCTGGGCTCAAATGATCGTCCTGCCTTAGCCATCTGAGTAAGTGGGACTACAGGCACTTGTCATCACACTTGACTAATTTTTTTTTTTTTTTTGAGAACGGGTCTCGCTCCATCGCCCAGGCTGGAGTGCAGTGGCACGATCTCAGCTCACTACAACAACCTCTGCCTGCCGGGTTCAAGCGATTCTCCTGCTTCAGCCTCCCGAGTAGCTGGGATTACAGGTGTGCACCACCATGCCCAGCTAATTTTTTTTTTTTGGCATTTTTAGTAGAGATGGGGTTTTACCATATTGGCCAGGCTTGCCTCAAACTCCTGACCTGAAGTGATCCGCCCACCTTGTCCTCCCAAAGTGCTGGAATTACGGGCATGAGCCTTTCTGCCCGACTCATAATTTTTTACTTTTTTTTTTTTGTAGAGACAGGGTCTTGCTATGTTTGTGTGCCCAAGTTGGTTTCAAACTCCTGGCCTCACATGATCCTCCCACTTTGGCATCTCAAAGTGCTGAGATTACAGGCATCACCCGTTGTGCCCAGCTAGAACTTGCATTTTTAATGAGACCTCAGGGGACTCTGATGATGGTGGTCTATAGATATGAATTTGAGAAAGCGGTCTATTGTCCTCTATGTATACTCGGTAAACCCTGCCGAGCACACCACGTTTGGTTGCAATGGTCCATCCTCTGGGGGAAACAGTGCAGGCCAGGGGTTCTGGGCGGACAGGTTAAAGAGTGCTGTGGCTCAGCAGTGAATTAACAAATAAGTCTTCTTGGACTCTTAAGGAGAAAGGGGTGCCCCTTACAACCCTAGCGCCTCCCTTTCTTCTTCAAGTTAAATTCTTCAGTACGGATGAAGAACACAAAATAAAATGGATGAATGCTCCTAGTCTCTGTTCTCTGGGCTACATTCCCAGAATAGACTTTGCCTAAGGAGCAAACACATGGCCATTCCCAAATCTGACCAGCAGGCCCCCAATAGGGAGGACTTTGGCCTGTAACCAGCCCTTGGTACTCAGGAACCAGAAAGACCCACCTGGTATGGTGCATGCTGCCCAGGGTCGTCAGGGCTTCAAAGGGACTTACATCTTTGGGTCCAAGAAAAGAAATTTCAGGAAAGGATTTAAACTGATGATGGAAAGGACGAAACTTCCTGCAACAGAGAAAACTTCCACTTTGACTACAATGGGGAAGGTAAAGGCTGAGGAGGGGGCCTCGCCCAATGCCCTAGAATTCCAGCCCTGATAAAGTGGACTCTCACCTCCACATCTTTTAAATTCTGTAACAAAACTCATCAGCCTTTCTAGGTTAAATTAATACCCATGTTCTCCCTGTCTACTTTTCAAACTCATACCACTGCCTCCCTGAAATCCTATAAGCACCCTCTGGGTTTATCCTATATCTAAGGAAATGAAGCCCAAGAGGTTCTGTGACTTGCTCAAGGGCTCACAAATAGTTAAGCGGCCAAAGTCAGATCAGAAGCCATATCTCCAGACTCCCGATCTACTTTTCCCCACCTTCCCATTTTGTTTCTTGACCCTACAACAATCTTTGAGGACTCTAGCCTGGCAGATTCTAAATGGAAGCATGTTTAAACCAGAACAGTTATTTCCCTGTTCTGTGAAGCATTCTTGCTGGTCCTTAGAACCGTCTGAGGGCTGGTGTTCTGATCAGAGAAGACAGGCACAGTGAAGGTTCTGGATAGTCAGACCTGGACTGAGTGGTTCTGGCAGTGTGCCTGAAGTTGCAAACATTCAAGAGACTTGCAGAGACAGAAGTGATCTGTGTATACTTCGCAAACTATGCCGAGTGAGGTAACTGCTGGGCGCACCATGTTTGGTTGCAATGGTCCATGCTCTGGGGTAAACAGTGCAGGCCAGGGGTTCTCAGGGAGCAGGGTAAGAGTGCTGTAGCTCAGCAGTGAATTAACAAATAAGTCTTCCCGAACCCTTAAGGAGAAGGTGGGTGCCCCTCACAACCCTGGTGTGTTCCTTTCTTCTTCAATGCTGTTTTGTTTCTGCTTAGGGGGCTTAAAACTTGAGGATGGGCAGGCTAATAGGCCTAATAGGCTTTGAAGACACCTGCTTCAAAACAGCACATAAAAAAAATCACAAGAGGCTGGGTACTGTGGCTCCCACCTGTAATTCCAGCACTTTGGGAGGTCAAGGCAGGTGGATCACCTGAGGCCAGTTCATGACCAGCCTGACCAACATGGCCAAACCCCGTCTTTACAAAAAAATACAAAAATTAGCCGGGCATGATGGTGAACACCTGTAGTCCCAGCTACTTGGGAGGCAGAAGAATCGCTTGAAACTGGGAGGCAGGGGTTGCAGTAAGCCGAGATTGCGCCACTGCACTCCAGCCTAGGCGACAGAGTGAGACTCTGTCTCAAAAAAAAAAAAAAAAATCACAAGAAATCTCAGCTCCAGTTGGATCTTCTCTCTGGCCTATAATGCCAGGAACACACACATTATTTAACCCCCTCTGATGACAGTGCCCGCCATGTGCAGTGCAGATACTGAGGCTGTAACAGTGCCTCTCAGTCGCTGCATATGTGTCATGATTACCTACATTTAAATAGGTGTGAAGGGGCTGGGGATGAACACACACTCCATCCCACTGGAACTGGAAGGGAGCACCTCTGTACCATCCTGTTGTTCTCTCCACTTGCCTTTGGGCCATCAAAGCCAGCACTGCACTGTCTGCAGGTGCTGAGAAGGGACCGTGGGCTTGTCTGGAGTATGGGCAGGCATGCCAGGCTCCTAGGGCTGGTCTCAGCTGCCCTGCCCTTCCCTGACTGAGTCACACAGACAATTCTGTGCTAAGTAGTCTCTGCTGGATATACACGGACTTATTTCCTTTAAAAAATTTATTTAGGGCCGGGCGCGGTGGCTCAAGCCTGTAATCCCAGCACTTTGGAAGGCCGAGACGGGCAGATCACGAGGTCAGGAGATCGAGGCCATCCTGGCTAACACGGTGAAACCCCGTCTCTACTAAAAAATACAAAAAAAAAAAAAACGAGCCGGGCAAGGTGGCGGGCGCCTGTAGTCCCAGCTACTCTGGAGGCTGAGGCCGGAGAATGGCGTAAACCCGGGGGGCGGAGCTTGCAGTGAGCTGAGATCGGCCACTGCACTCCAGCCTGGGCGACAGAGCGAGACTCCATCTCAAAAACAAACAAACAAACAAACAAAATTTATTTAGTCTGGGCCGGGCGCAGTGGCTCACGCCTGTAATCCCAGCAGTTTGGGAGGCCGAGGCGGGTGGATCACAAGGTCAGGAGATTGAGACCATCCTGGCTAACACGGTGAAACCCCGTCTTCACTAAAAATACAAAAAATTAGCCAGGCGTGGTGGTGGGCGCCTGTAGTCCCAGCTACTCGGGAGGCTGAGGCAGGAGAATGGCGTGAACCCAGGAGGCAGTGAGCTGAGATCGCACTACTGCACTCCAGCCTGGGCGACAGAGTGAGACTCCGTCTCAAAAAATAAATAAACAAACAAACAAACAAATAAATTTATTTAGTCTGAAAATGCCTTTTCGGAAAAAAATTTTTTTTTTTAAATTTTAAACTTTGAGAAAATTATAGATTCACATAGACTTTAATGGGACCCTCCTGCTCCAGGGAAGAAGAGGCCATAATGGTGGACAGAGAAGACACAAGACAGGGCAGGCAGGACACCTGGATTCTAGCCTCGGGCTGCAGTTTATTAGCAAGGTGGCTGTACACAAGTCCCTTCCTTTCTCTGACCTCAGTTTTCCCCATTAGGAAGAGACAGATTTTCCTCATGCTTTTTTCACCCAGGGCTGTCAGGAGATAACATGAGCCAGAAAAGGATTTTTCAAAGCAAAACAGAAAGGCTTTATCAAGTACAGGGTGGCCTGAAAAGGGAATCCCCAATACCACCCCTAGCACCCACATTTCAGCCAAGATGACGTCTTGGACTATACTAGCACCGTGACTGGGTCAGTAATGATTTGACATGAAATGTCAGCATACACCCAAGGGAAAAGGAGCTGCAATAATGAGCCTGCATGGGACACTATGAGCTCACAGAGCAGAGTTTTAAATGGAGGTAATTCACACACAGGATCATTAACCTCTGACTCATTTCCAAGAGGACTATTCACTGTATAATGCCACTCTCAGAGGCTCCTCCTAGTTTGCGTGAGACTTCTCCATGACAGTGGGAGAGAGTGGCTTCTCAGGAAGATGAAGGTGCAGGGCTAAGGGGCTGCATGTCTTCACATTAGCTTGAGGCCCCTGAGCACCCCTCCCTCCTCCCTCCTCTGTACAGGCCTAGCTGGGGCAAGCAGAGAGAGGAGGTCCCACTCACCTGCTTTCATCTTCGATTTTGAGGAATGGTGCCTTCAGTCTGGCCACTGAAAGGGGAAGAATGCACACATTAGCTATCTGTCTGCCCCTGTGCAGGGCCTGCACCACACATGCAGGAAATGCTCAGAGAGAGGAGGCTCTGCCAAAGCCTAAGAGCCTTGCAAGAGCTGGAAATCATGCCACCCCAGGCTGCGCTCTCCATTCACTCAGATTTCCAGCCTCTATCCCTGGGAGAAACGTTGCATCAGTCGGGAGATAGGCTGTAGTTACACTGAAGCCCTAGATGATGGGCCCTCCCACAGTAGGATGCAGGAGCTCCTGTGTGTGGATTCTGGAGGCTACCGACCAACCAAAGATGCACCATCATCAGACACTTGGCTGGTTTGCTGGGAGAAACCCAGTCCCTGGTGGTTTCTGCTAAAAGCAGGGTGGGGGTGGTCATTCCCACAAAGTCTCAGGTCCTTCCTAGACCTCTGCTCCTGGAGCCTCAGGATACTGAGGGGCCTAAGAACAACTCCCCAGGCAGAATGTTCCAGGAGGACCCTGGGAGTTTTGGAGGGGAAGCAGACAGGAAGAGGGATAAAGAGTGTTTAGTGGTCTTAATAGCAGGATGGTAGAAAAAATATCACAGGTGAAATATAGTTCCTGAAAAAACAGGGCAAAGGAGTGCTGAGAAGACGAATTTGGAGTCGATTAAGAGATTCACCCCTATTAGATAGTTATTCGCATAGCTTAGAAAATCTCTTAGGCATCAGGACCCACAGTGACCAGGAGTCCTGTGGAAGGTGCAGCCAAGGCAGCTGAAAGCCTGGCCCCTGTCTGACAGCCACAAATTCCCCAAAGACGCTGGCACCTTACAGCTCCCAACTGTGCTTGAGGCCACCAGTAGCACCCAAGCAAAAAGCAGCCTTTTCTCCTTTAGCAACAGCTCTCATTAATTACTTTTTGGGGACAATTTCTTGTCTTTCTAATTAACTGAGACAGTTATTAAAATCAATTCCCCTATAGACTTCCTTGAATTCTGAGCATGAGAGAGGTGCCAAGTGACTTTTCTTAGCTCCTGCTTGTGCATGAATAAATGCCACTGAAAGAGCATCTTTGGGAGAAACATCCAGGGGGAGAAACTCTCCTGCTGTCCAAGAGGAACCAGGAGATAGAGTCCATCAATCCGCCAGTTTGTCAGTTTCAGGGAGTTTGGCAGTTCTGAAAACAGTAGGCAGCTGTCAAACTGCCCACCCTCAAACTGCTACTGAATCAGAAGGAAAAGGATGCTGAACCTCAATTGATGCACGGAAACAGCCAGAGGACACAGGAGCCAAAGTGTCTGCATGGGGTCTTGGCTCTAAAGGAGAAGCCCCGGCCCAGCAGCTTTGGACTTGCTCTTGGACATGCCTCTCTTGCTCCAGAAACCTGAGGCCCAGGCCCTGGAAACACAAAGGGGCAAGATAACCTGGACTCACTTGCTGCCACAGAAAAGTGAGCAGATGCTGCCACAGAGGGAGTCATGGGGAAGTGTTTAGGGAGGGAGGGATTGCAATTAGATGAAGAAAAGCTACCACACTGACCTTTCCGTGTTCTTGACTCTGCTGCTGGACATGTTCCCTAAATGGAAAGGAAAAATAGGTTAAGGATGTGAGGAAGCCACGGGGGTCAAGGAACTGGGCCTGATAAACCAAGTGGCTGCCAGTCTGTCCCACTTTGCTTCCTGCTGTTGAGAGGCTTGCAGAACCAGACTCTTGAGCCCTGAGCTGGAGCAGACCTGGGCACAACGGCTCCCTCCTCGGCAACACGATGAATAAGGGTCACTTGGTGTGTGAATCTTAATGGCAGCTGACAGTGCAGGGAGTGCAGGACAGTGCAGAGAGCAAGAACTCCGGAGTCCCAGAGGCCTGGTGTGAACTGCAGCTCTGCCACCTGCAATGTGAAGAGGACCCACCGACCTCATAGCATGTTGCATAGAATAGATGCTCACTAAACGGTAGCTTTATTTTCTAAGTACTGATGCTGTTCCAGGTATCCTATAGGACTAGGATAAAGACAATGGCCATTTGCTTTCCTCTGAGTCAGTGTCTGAGTGCTCCATTCACTATATTTTTTAAGTTTTTTTGAGACAATTTCCCCCATTGCCTAGGCTGGAGTGCAGTGGTGCGATCACAGCTCACTGCAACATGCCTCCTGGGTTCAAGATTCTCCTGCCTTAGCCTCCTGAGTAGCTGGGATTACAGGCATGTGCCATCACGCCTGGCTAATTTTTGTATTTTTAGCAGAGTCGGGGTTTCACCATGTTGGCCAGGCTGGTCTTGAACTCCTGACCTCAAGTGATCTGCCGGCCTTAGCCTCCCAAAGTGCTGGGATTACAGGCGTGAGCAACCATGCCCAGCCGCTCCATCCACTTTGGATGTGGTTTGCTAGTACTGTTAGCTAATTAGCACTGTTAACTAATAGCTATCACTGTTCATCCTGTGCCTGGATGCCAAGCTGTGGGTGGATCTGTAGATTTAATCCTTCCTCAGACTGAGGCTTGGGTGAAGATACTGTGGCTTTAAACCAGGTTGGGCTCTCTTGATGTGATACACACAGTTCTAACACCAGCAAAGAATGGAAAACAAACAAGGATTTAGAAGATGGCAGCTATTTCGATCACTCCTTCTCACCCCTGCAGTATGCACTTATTCCCAGGTTAACAGCTGTCCCCAGAATAGCAGCCTGGTCAGTGCCATGGGCATTTATGAACCTTATCTAGTCCAGAACTACTGTAAGGCAGCCCATGGCCCAGGTGGCCCAGGCCATAGGGATGTCTCAGCAGGGTGTGTGCCATGGGAGGACTGCAAGTGCTGCAGAGAGAAGAAAGGGTGTCGCAAAGGTATGGGTGCTAGGACTGAGGTAAGTAAGAGGCTGCATTCCCCTTCCATCTTTCAGAATGGCCAGGAAGAGATGGCCTGGGCGGGCCATGGATTTACCTAAGTTGTCACTGATTTTACTGAAAACCATCCATTTGCCCTTCAGTTCAGCAGGATGACCTACCTCTGGCTTCTTTGGCTGTTTTTTCACACATAAAGAGGCAAGAGACAGCTGCTGCACGTGCATCATCATTTCTGTGGAGAAGACAGAGGGTTTGTGCCAAAGGCTTCCAGTGTTCACTTACCTAGCACAGCCCGTTCCTGGGCTGCAGGACTAAACTCGCTCGGCCAGCCCACTGAATCACTCCAGCCTTGCCTGCCACCTTCTGGCTACACATTCCCTCTGCATCTCCTGACGGCAGAGGTAAGGACTGGGTCCTCTATCCCTAGAACAGCGCCTGAGCGGGTGTCATGCTCTTTTGCAGCACTGAATACAACTCATCTTTGAACAGAAGGTGCCTCAAGGCTTGCTAACGACTTTAAGGCACCACTGAAGAGCTGCGGCTGTGAGGGAGGCCATGCTGTGTGAACTACTCAGCTGTACTCTCAGGTGAAAGACCAGCAAGGGTTAAACATGCTGGCACTTCTCTAACAGAGGAAGGCAGAGGAGGAGATCAAGTCAGAAATGGCTGATTTTTCAGTGAGATGAAGCCCTCCACATCCCAGACTAGGAACTTCCCATGTACAGTCTCTAGACTCCCCTGGAAGATCTTGGTACCAAGAGGTGGGGCAGCATTCCAGTCAGCACCTATGGGCTGTCCCATCTGGACCAGTCCCCTAAAATGGATCAGAGAAAACTCCAGACTCAAGAATGGAGTTGGGTATGAGATCACTCACTGCCAGCTGGTTCAAGACAACTATTCTAAACAGGCTGCAAACGGGTTGTTTACAGTGTGAGAAAAGAAGGAGCACAAAATTTACAGCCGAGTCAAACTGAGAGTGGTCATCTACACTACACACTCTAGTGAGACCATGGACAATTTGCCTAATCTGTTTGAAGCTCAATTTCTTCATCTGTATAATGGGGACAGAGCTGCAGTGAGGATTAAAGGAGGTAATTCGTAGCACAGAGTCAATACCTGTTAAGTGGTCGTGAATTTTTTTTTTTTTTTTTTGAGACGGAGTCTCGCTCTGTCACCCAGGCTGGAGTGCAGTAGTATGATCTTGGCTGACTGCAACCTCTGCCTCCTGGGTTCAAGTGATTCTCCTGCCTCAGCCTCCTGAGTAGATGGGATTACAGGCATGCACCACCAGGCTCGGCTAACTTTTGTATTTTTAGTAGAGAGGGGGTTTCACCATGTTGGTCAGGCTGGTCTTGAACTCTTCACCTTGTGATCCACCCGCCTTGGCCTCCCAATGTGCTGGGATTACAGGTGTGAGCCACCGCACTGGCCAGTGGTCATGAATATTAAGATAATTTCTGCATTTGTAAAACGGGATCATCACACTAGCTGGGGGAGAGCTGTAGCAGGTGACATGAAACGGCATGTTCTAGGGACCTCCTGCGGGATGCTGAGGCCACAGCCCTGCACTCTGCATCCTCACCACTTTCTCCCTTCCCCACGTCCTCCCACCTTTGTGGATCAACATGGCAGCTGAGTACTTCTGGCTTCCAGTGACCAGAAGCTCACATGACCATGATCCTCCTAAAAGCTGACACTCCTGGTCATAGTCACCAACTCTCCCTCCACAGGAGCCCAGCACAGAAAGGGTACCATCCACGTGCAGAATCCTCACTCCCCAAGAGCGGGCATTGGTCAGGAGGCTGCTGCTGCCCCCACTGCCTCCTCCACTGATGCTCCCCTGAAATTACAACACAGAGTCAGGTAGGAGCAGAGACTCCCCGAGGCCTGAACGTGAAGGGGACAGATAGAAATTGCTTCTGGGAGCCCTGAGTCATCCATGGGGGGGACTGCGGGGAGGCAGGCAGGAGAGAGAGTACAGTGCCCAGAGAGTACATCCCAACCCTCAGGAAGACATCCTGTCCTCCATATGGCCACGTCAGGAGGGGAAAGACCACTGGTCTGCCTATACATTGTGCTCTGGCCACCTCATGACCAGAAAGGAACACGTGCTTCTGAGAGAGCTGTTTGTGGGGAGGGCCTCTGCAAGGAAAGCTCTCAGCACAGTAAGTACACAACAAACATGGTGACCATCATCCTCTCTGAGCATGAAACTATGCTGGCTGCCGATCTTCCCCCTCCACTGGCTCAGTCCAGCAGCACCACCTCCATGTACCCCTCCTGATGTCACTAGCATGACTCTTCTCACAAGATCACCTTAACTCCTCCTCCTGCCACTAAACTTTAACAGCCTTGAATTTTCACACAAGGAATAAAGAGTTACTTGTAAAAGAAGTCTGGCTTCTGTACCAAGCAGCCCTGTCCCGCCACATCCCACATCCCCATGGTTCTCTTGGTAGGCTCCGGAGTTGGAGGTGGCTCTGGTTTCAACACTTACTCTCGAGGTGAATGGCTAAATAACTTGTCTGAGCCTCCACTACCTAACGTAGAAGAAGGAAATAATGACAATACTACATATCGCAGAGTGTGCAGTTTGAGTGGGTGCTTCAGAAGAACCTGGGAAGAAGGGTGAAATCCCTCCCTGTGCTGGAGACTACCCACTCTGTCCCGTCTTGCTCCAGCTCACCTGGTTTCTGATGGCCTTCTGCAGCAGCTCCTTCCCTCTGCTTAGAGGCACCTGACGAGAGAGAAGAGCAGTGAGGTCTGCTGTTAGGCCATGTGTGCACTGAAAGATGTTTACACAGGAGCTGGTGAGGGGTTATGTCTTGGGGTTATGTCCCTCGGAAAGCTGGGAGCAGTGACAACTGAGGACTGGTAGAAATGAGAGCCTAGAAAACATCTAGGAGGTAAAGGTAAAGCCGCAGGAAGTTTAGGTAATCCTGAGGTGGCAGCCTGAACCTGGTGGAGAGAAGGGCACTCTGAATTCACTGAGATCCAATTGTTACAAATGTCCCGAGACCCCTCTTTAAGAGTCTCTGCACTCTCCAGCAGATAATGAAAGCAAATGTTTCACTTCAGAAGTTTTTGCTCGTAGGAAGTCCCATCTGTCATCACAATGCCAACAGTGTATGTTCATGGACATTTTAATATTAATATAAGTTAGACAAAAATAAGAACGTAAGCCTAGAGGGGAAAAGCCATATTCCATTTTAAATCAAAGACATAACACGTGTATTATTCAAACTCTTGGCCCTTCATACATGCAAGCAAGGAAGAAGGGAATGGCTGTCTACTCAGGGTACTCCTGCCCAAGCCCAGACCAATCCCAACACGTCTTTTCTGGTTTATGAAGAGTCTCTTCTGGTTTCTAAAACTCTGACTTTGAAGTCCTATAAAAACTGACATATGGCATAAAAGGGTAGCACGGGGGATAGTATGTTGCTGAGGTGTTTAGATCCAGAGCTATGATAAAATATTCTCAGTCCCTGAATTCAAATGAGAGATTAAGCCAGATGAAACTAAAACCAGAGACTGCCTTAAAAGGCTCACCAAAGCCTACTTCCTTTGTTTACACAGCATACCTTTCCTACTCCATGAGGTTCTTACCGAGTCAACGGGTTTTTGTGAAGGCCTGGGGTGGCTGCCTTTTGGATCAACCATGGCCGATGTTTCCACTCTGACCTCACTGGGGTTAGGGCTAGGGCAGCCTCTTTGGTTTGTCCTACTGCTCTCTGCTTTTGCTTCTCTGCGGCTGGACACGATGTAACTTACTTCTTTGCTCAGAAAACCCTCAATTACCTGAAACCAGATCACAGAGATGGCTCAAAACCAAAAAGCAAATGCAGAATTGTCAATATAAAGAGGCTAGAGAAGGAAATCTTGGCTGCCAGGAGTTCCAGAATCAATGTCTTTAAATAGACTAAATGCAGTTCCGTACCAAGTTCCTAAGAAGACATCATCCTGAAATCTAACAGGGTGGATATATACATATATATATAAATAAAACAGGTTTTGTCTCTAGGACTGCTGCCCCTGACCCAGTGGCAGAAGGCTGCAGGCTTTGAGTTCTATGAGCAGTTTGAATTTGCATACAGCAAGAACACATTGAAAGAACTGGACAGGATTAAGACTAGCTTGTGTAAGCCATGATTTTTCTGTGTAAGACACACTGGTGACCAGGTATGGTGGCTCATGCCTGTAATCCTAGCACTGTAGGGGGTTGAGGTGGGAGGATCACTTGAGGTCAGGAGTTCAAGACATGCCTGGGCAACACAGCAAGACCCTGTCTCTGAAATTTAAAAAAAAATTTTTTAAATTAGCTGGGTGTTGTTATGTGCACCTATAGTCCTAGCTACTTGGGAGGCTGAGGCAGGAGCATCCCTTGAGCCCAGTAGTTCAATGATGCAGTGAGCTATGACTGCACCACTACACTCCAGCTTGGGGAGTGAAATCCTGTCTCTCTTAAAAAAGAAGAAAAAAAAAGGCTAAAATGACTTATTTTATGTTATATATACTTTATGACAATTAAAAAAATCTAGTTACGAATTGAAGCATTACATTTACCTTTTTTTCTTTTCTGGTTTTTTTTTTTTTTTGGTGACAAGGTCTCACTTTGTCTCCCAGGCTGTAGTGCTGTGGCGCGATCTTGGCTCACTCTAATCTCCACCTCCTGGGTTCAAGCAATTCTCCTGCCTCAGCCTCCCAAGTAGCTGGGACAACAGGTATGTGCCACCACACCGGCTAATTTTTTGTATTTTTAGAGGAGATGGGGTTTCATCATGTTGGCCAGGCTGGTCTGGAACTCTTGACCTCAAGTGATCTGCCCACCTTGGCCTCCCAGACTGTTGGGATTACAGGTGTGAGTCACCATGCCTGATCACATCTACCTTTTTTTCGTCACCAGGCTGGAGTGCAGTGACACAATCTCGGCTCACTGCAACCTCTGTCTCCCAGGTTCAAGTGATTCTCCTACCTCAGCCTCCTGAATAGCTGGGACTACAGGTGCGTGCCACTATGCCTAGTTAATTTTTGCAATTTTAGTAGAGATGGGGTTTCACCATGTTGGCCAAGATGGTCTCAATTTCTTGACCTTGTGATCTGCCCACCTTGGCCTCCCAAAGTGCTGGATTACAGGTGTGAGTCACCGTGCCTGGCTGCATCTACCTTTTTTAATATGGCAAAAGCAAATGCTAGAGGGTAGGAGTAGGGCAATCAATGATTATCCTATATAAATACAGGAGATTGTAAATAACCATACATTCCTCCTCCCATCCCAGTATACCCACTCCTTTGCAATATGACTTTGCTGTTCCTGCCATTAGGAGATGGGACCTACTTTTTTATGCCCTTCAATCTGACTTGATTGGACCAATAGAACATGGGGAAATTATGATGTGTGAGTTCTAGAGCCTAGGCCTCAGAGGCCTTGGCTTCCTGTCTCACTTTCTGGGAAGGCTGCCTTGAGACCACCATTTTAAATCAGCTAGTCTGGCACAGAGTGCCAGATACACATCTGTAAGTGAGGCCATCTTGGTCTTTCCAGCCCAGGTGACCTTCCAGCTGAATGCAGCCTCAGGAATGAGCCCTGTTGAAACCACCAGATAAACCACCCAGCCAACCCACAGCATAATGAGAAATAATAAATTGTTGTTTTGGCCAGGTGCGGTGGCTCACGCCTGTAATCCCAGCACTTTGGGAGGCCAAGGCGGGTGGATCACCTGAAGTCCAGGAGTTCGAGACCAGCCTGGCCAACATGGTGAAACTTCGTCTTTACTGAAAATACACACCCGCACACAAAAACTAGCTGGGCATGGTGCCTGTAAACCAAACTACTCTGGAGGCTGAGGAAGGCTTGAACCTGGGAGTTGGAGGTTGCAGTGAGCCGAGATTGCACCATTGCACTCCAGCCTGGGCAACAAGAGCAAAACTTTGTCTAAAAATAAATAAATAAATAGAAAATAAATTGTTGCCTTAAGCCCTATATAGCAAAGGCTAAATGACGAAAGGACTAAAAGTTCAAAATGTAATTATGGGCCAGTTTGGTTATATAATCCTTATTCTATCCATCCTCACCGAGTTTCTGCAGTCCCGAGTTTCTGGGTTTGACAGCAAAGAGCCTCTCCATTACAAGCCTATTCATCCAGTTTCCCCAGTTGTTAGTCTGTTTTGGGCCAAGCACTATCATGCTATTTTCTTTTTTTTTTTTGGAGACAGAGTTTTGCTCTGTTGCCCAGGCTGGAGTGCAATGGCACAATTTTGGCTCACTAGCACCTCTGCCTCCTGGGTTCAAGCGATTGTTATGCCTCAGCCTCCTGAGCAGCTGGGACTACAAGTGCGTGCTACCACGCCCTGCTAATTTTTTATATAAGGTTTCATCATATTGGCCAGGCTGGTCTAGAACTCCTGACCTCAGGTGATCTGCCCACCTCAGCCTCCCAAAGCACTGGGATTACAGGTGTGAGCCACTAAGCCCAGCCTAAATACATATATTTTGTTTGTTTGTTTGTTTTTGAGACGGAGTCTTGCTTTGTTGCACAGGCTGGAGTGCAGAGGCACAATCTTGGCTCACTGTAACCTCCACCTCCCGGTTTCAAGCAGTTCTCCTGCCTCAGCCTCCCGAGTAGCTGGGATTACAGGTGCATGCCACCACACCTGGCTAATTTTTGTATTTTCAGTAGAGACTGTGTTTCACCATGTTGGCCAGGCTGATCCCGAACTCTTGTCCTCAAGTGATCTGCCCGCCTCAGCCTCCCAAAGTGCTGGGATTACAAGCGTGAGCCACCGTGCCCAGCCCCTAAATATATTTTAATGGAATCAAATACAGCAAATGCTTTTTACTCAAAGTTGTTCACCTGTGTTATTTCTAAACGCTAAAAATTATTAAGACTCTAAATGTCCACAGGGCAACAGTTAAGTAAATTAATAATCCACTCAAAAGAATATTATATTCCCATTGCAAATGATACATATGAAGGGCAATAATGATAGAAAAGTGCTAATGCTTTAAGGTTATGGGTAAAAAGTTGATAATAAAAACGTACTAATGCCACCTGGGTGCTGTGGCTCATGCCCGCAATCCTAACCTTTTGGGAGGCTGAGGTTGGGGGACTGCCTGACGCCAAGAGTAAAAGACCAACCTGGCCAACACAGTGAGACCCTGTCTCTAAAATTTAAAAAGAAAGTACTCATATCACAGCTAGAAAAAAATAAGCATTGCCCTGCCCTTCCCAGCCCTGCCCTTAGCTCCCTCTTGCAGGCAACTGGGTAAGAAAAAAAAAAGGCCAGGCGTGGTGGCTCACACCTGTAATCCCAGCACTTTGGGAGGCTGAGGTGGGTGGGTGGATCACCTGATGTCAGAAGTTCCAGACCAGCCCAACCAACATGGAGAAACCCCATCTCTACTAAAAATACAAAATTAGCCAGGTGTGGAGATGCATGCCTCTAACCCCAGCCCCTCGGGAGGCTGAGGCAGGAGAATCGCTTGAACCCAGGAGGTGGAGGTTGCAGTGAGCTGAGATCGTGCCATCGCACTCCAGCATGGGCAACAAGAGCGAGACTCCGTCTCAAAAAAAATAAAGAAAAAGGGCCAGTAGCAGTGGCTCAGGCCTGTAATCCCAGTACTTTGGGAGGCTGAGGCAGGAGGATTACTTGAACCCAGGAGGTCGTGACCAGTCTGGGGAACATGGCGACACTCTGCATCTACAAAAAAATACAAAGATGAGCAGGGCATCGTGGCAAGCACCTGTAGTCCCAGCTACAGGGAAACTGAGGTGGGAGGATCACTCGAGTCCGGGGAGGTTGAGGCTGTATGAGGCTGTAGTGAGCCATGATGGCGCCACTGCATTCTAGCCTGGGTGACTGAGTGTGGCCCACTATCAAAAAAAAAAAAAGAAGCACAATAAAACAAAGGCAGGATGGAGGCAGAAGGTAGATGGAAATTTACCCAGGGCTAGGAGTATTAAGGATATAGGGAGTTGCTCAAGCATACAGGGAGTGGTTTCCTTTTTGGGGTGATGAAAACGTTCTACAATTGACTATGCGATCATACAACTTACACATTTCTGTGAATACACTAAAAACCACTGAGCTGTGCACTTTAAATGGATGAATTTTATAATATGTGAATTATATCTAAATTAAGTCATTATGACAGGAAAGGAGGAAAGAAAAATACTTAAAAATGCTGGTTGTCACTTGGAGTACTTCCATGTTCTCTAAAATTTCTAGAACGAACAGATAATATGTCTGTTTGTTTGTTTATTTATTTATTTATTTTAACATTATTTTTGAGACAGGGTCTTGCTTTGTCATCCAGGCTGGAGTGTAGCAGTGCAATCATAGCTCACTGCAGCCTCAAACTCCTGAGTTCAGGTAATCCTTCCACCTTAGCCTCCTGAGTAGCTGGACTATAGGCACGTGCCACTGCCCCCAGCTAACCATTTTTTTTTTTTTTTTTTTTTTTGAGATGGAATCTCGTTCTTGTTACCCAGGCTGGAGTGCAATGGTGTGATCTTGGCTCACTGCAACCTCTGCCACCTGAGTTCAATTGATTCTCCTGCCTCAGCCTCCTGAGTAGCTGGGATTACAGGCATGTGCCACCACGCCAGGTTAATTTTGTATTTTTAGTAGAGATGGGGTTTCTCCATGTTGGTCAGGCTGGTCTCAAACTCCTGACCTTAGGT
>NC_045449.1:53292718-53312236 GCF_002776525.5 Piliocolobus tephrosceles | reverse complement strand
ATAATTCTATTTTTTGTAGAGATGAGGTCTCACTGTGTTGCTCAGGTTTGTCTCAAACTCCTGGACTCAAGCAATCTTCCCACCTCAGCCTCCCAAAGTGTTGAGATCACAGGTGTGAGCTACCACAACCGGCCATTAAGTTTCCTTTTTTTTGACTGGACGTGGTGGCTCACACCTGTAATCCCAGCACTTTGGGAGGCCGAGGCAGGCGGATCACAAGGTCAGGAAATCAAGACCATCCTGGCTAACACGGTAAAACCTCGTCTCTACTAAAAATACAAAAACATTAGCCGGGCGTGGTGGTGGGCACCTATAGTCCCAGCTACTCAGGAGGCTGAGGCAGGAGAATGGCGTGAACCTGGGAGACAGAGCTTGCAGTGAGCCGAGATCCCGCCACTGCACTCCAACCTGGGCGAGAGAGCGAGGCACTGTCTCAGAAAAAAGAAAAAAAGTTTCTTTTTTTCTTGAGACAGGGTAATGCTGTGTCACCTTGGCTGGACTGCCTCCTGAGGCTCAAGCGAGTCTCATACCTCAGCCTACTGAGTAGCTGAGACTACAAGCATGTGCCACTGGACCTGGTTAATTTTTGTATTTTTAGTAGAGACAGGGTTTTGCTATATTGGCCAGGGTGATCTAAACTCCTGGGCTCAAGTGATCCACCTGGTTCCACCTCCCAAAGTGCTAGGATTACAGGTGTGAGCCACCGCACCCAGCCTTTTTTTGAGACAAGGTCTCACTCTGTTGTCCAGGCTGGAGTGCAGTGGTACAAAATCTTGTCTTCGGCTCACTGTACCCTCCACCTTTTGGGCTCAAGTGATCCTCCTACCTCAGCCTCCCAGCTACAATCATGCACCACGACACTCGCTTAATTTGTTGTATGTTTTGTAGAGACAGATTCTCGTCATGTTGCCAGGCTGATCTTGAACTCCTGGACTCAGGTGATCTGTCCTCCTCAGCCTCCCAAAGTGCTGGGATTACAGTCATGAGCCACTGTGCCCAGCCTAAGTTTCTAATATGGAAAAAGATTTATCTTTATTTTATTTTATTTTATTATTATTTTTTTTGAGACGGAGTCTCGCTTTGTCACCCAGGCTGGGGCGCCGTGGCCGGATCTCAGCTCACTGCAAGCTCCGCCTCCTGGGTTCCCGCCATTCTCCTGCCTCAGCCTCCCGAGTAGCTGGGACTACAGGCGCCCGCCACCTCGCCTGGCTAGTTTTTTTTTTGTATTTTTTTAGTAGAGACGGGGTTTCACCGTGTTAGCCAGGATGGTCTCAATCTTCTGACCTCGTGATCCGCCCGTCTCGGCCTCCCAAAGTGCTGGGATTACAGGCTTGAGCCACCGCGCCCGGCCGTTATCTTTATTTTTTAAAGGTTATTTATTATCATTGTTATTTTTTGAGACAGAGTCTCGCTCTGTTTCCCAGGCTGGAGTGCAGTGGTACGATCTCGGCTCACTGCAAACTCCGCCTCCCAGGTTCAAACAATCCTCCTGCCTCAGCCTTCTGAGCAGCTGGGACTATAGGTGCCCACCGTGATGCCTGGCTAATTTTTGTATTTTTAGTAGAGACAGGGTTTTGTCGTTTAGGCCAGGGTGGTCCCAAACTCCTGACCTCAAGTAATCCACCTGCCTTGGCCTCCCGAAGAGCTCGGATTACAGGTATGAGCCACTGCACCTGGCCAAAAAAATGGTTTATGTTTAAAATTGCTTTGGGAAATGTAGTGAGACCTTTGAAAATACCTGGAAACTGCCAGGTGTGGTAGCTCACGCCTGTAATCCCAGCACTTTGGGAGGCCGAAGTGGGCAGATTACGAGGTCAGGAGTTCAAGACAACCCTCGCCAACAAGGTGAAACCCCATCTCTACTAAAAAGACAAAATTAGCCAGACATGGTGGTGTGCACCTGTAATCTCAGCTACTGGGGAGGCTGAGGCAGGAGAATCGCTTGATCCTGGGAGGCAGAGGTTGCAGTGAGTTGAGATCAGCCACTGCACTCCAGCCTGGGTTATAGATCAAGACTCCATCTCAAGAAAAAAAAAGAAAGAAAATACCTGGAAACTATAGATATAATCCCTTCCAACTCCTGCTCTACAGCGCAAACGCACATGGTATCACAGGAGAAGAGCAGGTTACCTACCCCACCCAGTTGCTGAATGGCCCCTGTTAAAAACTGGAGATTCTTGCCAGCAGGCAGATCCAAGTAAAAGGACTTTCCGGAAAAGGGATGCTTCCCAGCACCTGGTGCGTTCTTCTGGCATTTTCCCAGATACCTGGAAACTCCTAGCTGAGCCCCTAGAAAACAATAAAGAGGAGCAAAGTAAGAAGCTTGAAAAGAGAGTCCTGAGGCCAGGTGGCCCTCACTGACAGTTCAGTCTGTGTGCTGTCACAGTGCAGACTAGGCCCTGGGCACACACAGACAGCTGCGAAGCCAATGCCCTTACCCTCATGAAGCTCAGATGTGATGAAACTAGAACCTTCCAAACAAGATAATAAGCAAACAAGGCTTGTTGGCTTCTTCACTTCTTCCTTAGAATCTCAATCTAGGGAAGCCATTTAAGTAAAAAGGAATTAGACAGATCCTCAAACCAGACACTGGGGGGCTGTGGTAAACTAGGGAAGAGAGGGCCCAGATTCACAGGGGGGTGCCAGGCAGGAGGATGCTTTCTAGCTGTGCTGAGCAAGTCACTGCCTGCCATGTTGCCAGTGCCAAGTAAGCAGCCCAGCCCTAACCAGTCAGCAGGGTAACATCAGGGCAGTGTTGCAGCCTAGCTTAGGGCGAATATGCATGTGTATTTGAGACAGATAAGAGGGTAAGGGGACAGTGAACTTGTTGGCTCCTGAATGGGCCTACTTCCTAACCTCTCCATTTGGTAACTTAGGTAATTATAACTCAAAAAGACAGCTCTTGAAAAACAACAGGACAAAGAGCGTGTGTGTGTGTTTGTGTTGGAGAGCACAGAATGCTGCTGCAAATGGAGTGTGAAGGAGCCCATATTCCAAGGGCTCTGCAGCATAGTGGGGCCATTTCCTCTTGTTTTTTTTTCTTTTTTCCCTTTTGAAATGGAGTTTTGCTCTTGTTGCCCAGGCTGGAGTGCAATGACGTGATCTTGGCTTACCGCAACCTCCTTCTTCCAGGTTCAAGCGATTCACTTGCCTCAGCCTCCCCAGTAGCTGGGGTTACAGGCATGTGCCACCACGCCTGGCTAATTTTGTATTTTTAGTAGAGTCAGGGTTTCTCCACGTTGGTCAGGCTGGTTGCAAACTCCCAACCTCAGGTGATCTGCCTGCCTCAGCCTCTCAAAGTGCTGGGATTACAGGCGTGAGCCACAGTGCCCGGCCTGGGTTGTTTCCTCTTCTATGCAACTTCCAATTCCTAAACTCAATGGAGGGACACATGAGATAGGGCATAAGCTTTTGATCTTCCTTCCAAGAGCACCTTACCAATCAGAGTGGCTAATGTCCCAAAGGAACATTTGTGTATAAGAAAACATGAGGCAACTGAAGAAAGCAAGTACTATCAAAGAAACTTTCTCTGGTACAGATTGTCTGTCATAATAATGAACCAGATAGGAAAAAGAAAAAACCATTAAAGTATAATAAATATCCTCAAAAAGGCTAGGGAGGATACAGGAAACATAAAGCAGGAACGGCAGTTAAAGAAAAGAATTAGGACGGGCACAGTGGCTCATACCTGTAATCCCAGCTGGGAAGCTGAGGTGGGCACATTACTTGAGGCCAGGAGTTCAAGACCAGCCTGGGCAACATGGCAAAACCCTGCCTCTACCAGAAAAATTAGCTGGGCACTGTGGTACACGCCTGTAATCCCAGCTACTTGGGTGGCTGAGGCACAGTAATTGCATGATCCCGGGAGGCAGACGTTGCAGTGAGCTGAGATCACGCCACTGCACTCCAGTCTGGGTGACAGAGGGAGACTCTGTCTCAAAAAAGGAAAAAAAAAAAAATTAGTCGGAGATACTGGACATGAAAAACATAGTATTTTAAAAATCTTGGCCAGGTGCCATGTTTCACACCTGTAATCCCAGCACTTTGGGAGGCCGAGGTAGGTGGATCACTTGAGATAAGGACTTTGAGACCAACCTGGCCAACATGGTGAAACCCTGTCTCCACTAAAAATACAAAAAATAACCAGGCATGGTGGCTCACACCTGTAATCCCAGCTACTTGGGAGGCTGAGGCAGAAGAATTGCTTGAACCCAGGAGGTGGAGGTTACAGTGAGTTGTGGTCACACCACTGCACTCAAGCCTAGGAGACAGAGCGAGATTCTTCTTCTTCTTCTTCTTTTTTTTTTTTTTTTTTTAAAAAGCCAGATAATAGCAAGTGTTGGTGAGGATATGAGAAACTGGAACCCTCACATACTTCTGGAGGGAATGTGGAATGGTGCAGTCACATTGGAAAAACCATGTATCAGTTTCTCAAAAGGTTAAAACACAGAGTTACCGTATGACCCAGCAATCTTACTCCCAGGTATACCCTTGAGAAATGAAAACACAGCCACATGAAAACCTGTAAATGAATGCTTATAGCAATATTAATCATATAGCCAAAAAGTGAAGTCTTTCCCACCCTGCAAGATGATGGGTGAAAAAGTTGAGAAGCCAGATATAAACCCAAGGCCAAGAAGGCTGATGCTGGTGGCAAGGTGAAAAGGGGCAACCTCAAGGAGAAAACGCCCAAGAAGGGGAAACCCCATTGCAGCCGCAATCTTGTCCTTGTCAGAGGAACTGCAGATATTCCTGATCTGCTATGTATTCCAGAAAGGCCATGTCCAGGAAGAAGTACTCAGCTGCTAAATCCAAGGTTGAAAAGAAAAAGAAGTTTTTTTGCAACTGTTCCAAAACCAGTTGGTGTTGACAAGAACAGTGGTACCCAGGTGGTTAAACTTCACAAAATGCCTAGATATTATCCTACTGAAGATGTGCCTCTAAAGCTGTTGAGTCACAGCAAAAAAAAACCCTTCAGTCAGCATGTGAGAAAACTGCGATCCAGCATCACCTCCAGGACCACTCTGGTCATCCTCACTGGGCGCCACAGAGGCGAGAGGGTGGTTTTCCTGCAGCAGCTGGTCTTGGGACTGGACCTCTGGTCCTCGACCAAGTTCCTCTACGAAGAACACACCAGAAATCTGTCATTGCCACCTCAACCAAAATTGGTAGCAGCAACGTGAAAATAGCAAAACATCTTACTGGTGCACAAGATTTATCAGAAAGTTGTGGACTCACACGTTTTACAAAAAAAAATCAAACCTTTCCTCAGCTCCAGGGCTACCTGTGATCTGTGTTTGCCCTGATGAATGGAACTTATCCTCACAAACTGGTGTTCTGAATTTCTTAAGAACCTAATAACTGATAACATTTTGTTTGTGTCTCTTAAAAAAAAGTGGAAACTCATATGTCCATCTGATGAATGGATAAACAAATATGGTATATCCATATAATGGAATACTACTCAACAATGAAAAGGAATGATGTACTGACACATGGCACCACATGGATAAACCGCAAAAGCATCATGCTAAGTGAAAGAAATCAGTCACAAAAGACTACATATTATATAACTCTATTTATATGAAATGTCCAGAAGAGGCAAATTTATAGAAACAGAAAGTAGATCAGCAGATGACTAGGGCTGGGGAATCAGGAAAAGTTTGGGAGTGGCTGCTAATGGGTATTCTTTTTTGGAGTAAGAAAAGCATTCTAAATTGATTGTGGTGATGGCTGCCCAATTCTGTGAACATACTAAGTCACTGAATGTATACTTTATATGGGTGAACCGTGTGGTGTGTGAACTATAACTCAATAAAGCTGTTAAGAAAAAAAAAAAAATAGGACAGGTGTGGTGGCTCACACTTGTAATCCCAGCACTTTGGGAGGCCAAGGTGGGTGGATAATGAGGTCAGGACATGAAGACCATCCTGGCCAACATAGTGAAACCATGTCTCTACTAAAAATACAAAAATCAGCTGGGTGTGGTGGCGTGTGCCTGTAATTCCAGCTACTTGGGAGGCTGAGGCAGAAGAATTGCTTGAACCAGGCAGTCAGAGGTTTCAGTGAGCTGAGATCATGCCACTGCACTCTAGTCTGGCAACAGAACAAGACTCCATCTCAAAAAAAAAAAAAAAAATTATTTATTTTGAGACAGGGTCTCCCTCTGTTGCCCAGGCTGGAGTGTAGTGGCGCGATCTTGGCTCACTGCAGCCTCCGCCTCCCAGGTTCAAGTGATTCTTCTGCCTGAGCCTCAAGTAGCTGCGATTACAGGCATGCAGCACCAAAGCCAGCTCTAAAAGAAAAACAGTTTAAATCTCAATATTTGCACAGTCTCAAAGTATCTTCCTGTAAGATATTTATTTATTACAAAAGGTATAACAGTAACTTCATGTGGAAAAATCTAGCAGACACCACTTTTAATCAAGGGATCAAAGTTAATGAGATTTATCTTATCTTCATCATGTGCCTCCTGATACCACATACTGGAGAGGGGATAACATCACTTCTGTGCCAGAAATGCTTTAGCTGAATTCAATCATGTGGACATATCAAACAAACCCAAATTTAGAGGTGACTTCAAAAGTACTGAGGTCATCAAAGACAAAGAATGAGGACCTCCTCTCAGGAGGAGACTAAGGAGATATGATAACTAAAAGCAACATGTAATCTTTTTTTCTTTTGAGATGGAGTCTTGCTGTGTCGCCCAGGCTGGAGTGCAGTGGTGCGATCTCGGCTTACCGCAACCTCTGCCTCCTAGGTTCAAGAGATTCTCCTGCCTCAGCCTCCCAAGTAGCTGGGACTACAGGCACGCGCCACCACACCCAGCTAATTTTTGTATTTTAAGTAGAGACAGCCACGTGGCCCAGGATGGTCTTGATTTCCTGAACTCATGATCCGCCCACCTCGGCCTCCCAAAGTGCTGGGATTACAGACATGAGCCACTGTGCCTAGCTGCAACATGTAATCTTAAATCAGGAAAAGAACATTGGGGGATAATTGGTAAAATGTGAATGAGATCTATAGATTAATGACATCAATATTAATTTCCTGATTATTTTTCTTTTCTTTCTTTTTTTTGAGACAGGATCTCACTGTCGCTCAGGCTAGAGTGCAGTAGTGTGATCATGGCTCATTGCAGCCTTGACCTCCTGGGCTCAAGTGATCCTCCCCTGAGCCTCCTGAGTAGCTGGGACCACGTGCACCACCATGTCACGCAACACCATACCCAGCGAATTTTTTTGATTTTCTGTAGAGACGAGATCTCATTATGTTGCCCATTCTGGTCTTGAACTTCTGGGCTCAAGTGATCTTCTCACCTCAGCCTCCCAAAGTGCTGGGATTATAAGCATGAGCCAACATGCCTAGCCCCCTGGGTTTTTTTTTTTTTTTTGAGACCAAGTTTTGCTTTGCACCCAGGCTGGAGCACAGTGGCACGATCTTGGCTCAGTGAAACCTCTGCCTCCCGGATTCAAGTGATTCTCCTGCCTCAGCCTTCCAAGTAGCTGGGATTACAGGTGCCCGCCACTACATCCAGCTAATTTTTTTGTATTTTTAGTAGAGACAGGGTTTCACCATGTTGGCCAGGCTGGTCTCGAAATCCTAACCTCAAATGATCCGCCTGCCTCGGCCTCCCAAAGTGCTGGGATTACAGGCGTGAGTCACCACGCCTGGCCTGGATTTTTCTAACTGTACTATTATTACAAAAATGTTAATATTTGGGTAAAGAGTAGGAACCTTTGACTATTTTTGAAACTTTTTTATAACTGTGAAATTATTTTAAAATTAAAATTAAAAATGAAAAGATCTATCCACATCAATAGATGAGCTGAATATAACAGTGTGAGCTGGTAAATTAGGTTGAGTAACTCTTCCAGAAGGTATCACAAAGAGATAAATAAATGGACATCAGTGAATTTAAGAAATGCAGAGGATAGGGATAGAAGTGGCAACACCACCAGAAGAGTTGCAAAGGGGGAGAAACAATGGAGAGAAGAAAACATTTGAAGAAATAATGATCCAGGCTTCTGAATAAATGTGGAAGATGAATACAAGAACTTCTGTTCTCTCTCCAAATACCACTAAAGTGACAGAAAAGGAATAAAAATAGATAAAGATACTGGCAAGAAGACAACAGGCAAGAGATGCCACAAAATGTTGGAAGCTGGAAATTAGATGGGTGAGTGAAAAACAGACAGGAGATGAGACAGGGCTAAATCCTAAGCCAACAAGCAGCAAGCTGATTAGAGTTGAAAGGCCCAATCAGAGGGACCATATAGAGTAGAATGCTAGAATGAAACAGTAGGCTAAAATACCAATTATTTGAAAGCCTTTAAAAGGAATAGACTCTCAGAACCCTCTCCCACCCCAGCAGAAGACTAGAGCTGTGGTTCTTAACTGGGGGAGATTTTTCCCCTCAGGGTATACTTGGTAACCTCTGGAAATGTTTTTGGTTGTCACAACTGGGAAGTGGGTGTGATCTTGGTATCTAGTGGGTGGAGGCCAGGGATGCCTCTTAATATCTTACAAAGCACAGGACAACCTCGGAAAACAGTTACTTGGCTCAAAATGTCAATAGTCTTGAGGCTGGAAAAATCCCTGGACTAGAGGAACACTGGGTACAGGTGAAAGCAAAGATAAAGCCCTAGTGAAAACACAGGGGATCAAAGGAATGTCTGTATACTTAACAGTAAGACCTACAGATCTCTCGCCCCAGTGAGCTCCCAGAATGCTGACAAGCTTATACTTACCAGACAGAGGTTTGGAGGACTCTTCTCTAGGGAACTGACTAGCCCAAGACAAAAACATACAAACTAGTGACAACTGAGGTCCCTCCCCCGCAAAATTGCCAGGTCCCAGCTTACAATGAAGTCTATGAAGTTGACAACCCCTTCTCCTCATTCTTAAATATGAATAGGTAAACAAAGATCATCAGACATTTAAAGAAAGTTTCTAACAAGAAATTAGGCTAGGCTGGGGGCGGTGGCCGTTTGTAATCCCAGCACTTTGGGAGGCTGAGGTGGGTGGATCACCTGAGGTCAGGAATTCAAGACCAGCCTGGCCAACACAGTGAAACCCCATCTCTACCAAAAATACAAACAATGAGTCAGGTGTGGCGGCAGGTGCCTGTGGTCCTAGCTACTCGGGAAGCCGAGGCAAGAGAATATGCTTGAAACTGGGAGGGGGAGGTTGCAGTGAGCTGAGATCCTGTCACTGCACTCCAGCCTGGCAGACAGAGCAAGACTCTGCCTCAAAAAAAGAAAGAAAAAAGAAATTAGGAAAAAAGATAAAGAAAAAAGAAAAAGGCCAGGCATGATGGCTCAAGCCTGTAATCCCAGCACTTTGGGAGGCCGAGACAGGTGGATCATGAGGTCAGGAGATCGAGACCATCCTGGCTAACATGGTGAAACCCCGTCTCTACTAAAAAATACAAAAAAAAAAAAAAACAAAAAACTAGCCGGGCGAGGTGGCGGGCGCCTGTAGTCCCAGCTACTCGGGAGGCTGAGGCAGGAGAATGGCGGGAACCCGGGAGGTGGAGCTTGCAGTAAGCTGAGATCCGGCCACTGCACTCCAGCCCTGGCGACAGAGCGAGACTCCGTCTCAAAAAAAAAAAAAAAAAAAAAAAAAGAAAAAGAAAAAAGAAAAAAAGAAATCAGGCTAACAAACAGAAAAAACAGAAGAAGAAATAGACACAATGTAGGAAGCAGAAGAAAACTAAAAAGAAACAAAAACAGTACAATTAACAACCAGGGAGTGGAAAGGGAATACATTATATCCATTAAGCAGAACAAGACACTGTGAGAAAAGAAACATACAGAAAAGAAAAAGTTCTTGGAAATACATGTTATAGAAATTAAAAATTCAACAAAAATTGGAGATTAAGTTGTGGAAATTTTCTAGAGAACAGAATGAAAGACAAATAGATGGAAAATCGGAGAAAAAAACAAGAAAATCGGCCGGGTGCGGTGGCTCACACCTGTAATCCCAGCACTTTGGGAGGCTGAGGTGGGTGGATCACCTGAGGTCAGGAGTTTGAGACCAGCCTGGCCAACATGGTGAAACTCCGTTTCTACTAAAAATACAAAAATTAGCTGGGTGTCGGGTGCCTGTAATCCCAGCTACTTGGGAGGCTGAGACTGCAGAATCACTTGAACCTGGGAGGCAGAGGTTGCAGTGAGCTGAGATCGCACCATTGCATTCCAGCTTAGGCAACAAGAGCAAAACTCCGTCTCAAAAGAAAATCAAAAGAAGAATCTATGAGATCTAATATCCAAACAATTAAAGTTCCAAAAACAGAAAAGAGAAAACAGAAGGGACCAATATTATAGAAATAATGCTAAAAATTTCCCAGAACTAAAGAAAATGCTGTTCCAGATTGAAAGGTACCTGCTCCATAAATGAAAAAAGTCTCACATCAAGACACACTGTCATGGAATTTCAGAATACTGAAGAGAAAGACAAGATTTGACTTACATTGTAGCCAATACTGGAGACCAGCTAATCTAAAAGCCTTCCTATAGGAGCCTCTCTGAACCTATTCTGGTTTGGGGGCTGCCCATCAGAAAAAAAATAAATAAGCTAGGCATGGTAGTTCACATCTGTAATCCCAGCACTTTGGGAGATCAAGGTGGGAGGATCACTTGAGCTCAGGACTTCAAGACCAGCCTGGGCAACAAAGTGAAACTCCATTTCTACAAAAAAATCAAAATTTAATAATTTTTGACAATAATAGCAATAAAAATAACAAATATATATCACTTGCTATGCACAATATATTCTCAACAGGTCTATAAAGAAGATAAAATTATTATACCTGTTTTACAGATAAGGAAACTGAGGCACAGAGAAATCCTGTGTGCCCAAGATCATACTGTTAGTAAGGGGTAGAACTGGAATGAAGGATATGTCTTATTACTTGTTTAGTGAAAGTTAAAAACAAATACAAAAAACATACAGAGGCTGTTACCACATTGGCATATAGATGGATACATGTTGAGACAGTCTTGTCTAAATTTATACAGAATTTCAGGAAAGCCAAATATTACTGTGGGGCTTCCCAAACTTAATTCTTCATTTTTAAAATTTTTATTTATTTCAATAGCTTTTGGGGTACAGGTAGTTTTTGGTTACATAGATGAGTCATACAGTGAATTATGAGATTTTAGTGCACCTGTCACCCAAACAATGTACACTATACCCAATATGTAGTCTTTTATCCCTCACCCCTCTCCTAACCTTCCCCCTCATCAAGTCCCCAAAGTCCATTATATCACTTTGCATGTCTTCGCATCCTCATAGCTTAGCTCCCACTTACAAGTGAAAACTAAATGGTATTTAGTTTTCCATTCTGAGTTACTTCACTTACAGTAATGGCCTCCAGCTCCATCCAAGTTGCAGAAAAAGACATTTTTTTTTTTTATGGCTGAGTAGTATTCCATGATGTAAAAAATATAGAATTTAAAATACAGGGGATCCAACACAGGAAAGAGGCAAAAATAATTCCACAGAATAATGAGGGGAGATGGGAGGACAAAATCAGCGCAACAGGCCTAGTACACAGCCAGATCAGACTGGAGTGCTAAAACACTATGTCTCCAAGACAAATTGACAGACCCTCTGATGAGCTTGAAAGTATTGAGAGAAGGCCCATACTCTGGTGAAGAGTTTGGACCTGAATTAGTGATCCATACATAAAAAACAAAGAAAATCTCCTAGTTTATTATATAGCTCGGTGGTGAATAATGTTTTGTTTGAGAAGGAATCTTTCTCCGTCACCCAAGCTGGAGTGCAGTGGCATGATCTCGGCTCACTGCACCCCCACCTACTGGGTTCAAGTGATTCTCTTGACTCATTCTCCCAAGTAGCTGGGATTACAGGCATGCGTGGCATCCTACTGATTTTTGGATTTTTAGTAGAGACGGGGTTTCACCATGTTGGCCAGGCTGGTCTCAAACTCCTGACCTCAGGTGATCCACCTGCCTTGGCCTCCCAAAGTGCTGGGAATACAGGTGTGAGCCACCGTGCCCAGCCAAATAATGTTTACATAATGAAAATAATGTTGGCAGGGCACGGTGACTCACGCCTGTAATCTCAGCACTTTGGGAGGCTGAGGCGGGTGGATCACGAGGCCAGGAGATCGAGACCATCCTGGCTAACATGGTGAAACCCTATCTCTACTAAAAACATACAAAAAATTAGCCAGGCCTGGTGGTAGGCGCCTGTAGTCCTAGTGACTCCAGAGGCTGAGGCAGAAGAATGGCATGAACTCGGGAGGCAGAGCTCGCAGTGAGCCCAGGTCGCGCCACTGCACTCCAGCCTGGGCAACACAGCAAGACTCTGTCTCAAAAAAAAAAAAAAAAAGTCAATACAAATGACTAAACCAAAATTACTACATATATACTGGGGGGATAAGAGGGATAAGAGGAAAGGTGGGAAATGTATGTGTGTTTGTGTGTGGTGCAAAGAAGTGGTAGGACAGAAAAAATCTTTATTGCCCACAGAAGAAAGTCAATAGACATAATTCAAAATTGGCTGGGCATGGTGGTTCATGCCTGTAATTCCAGCACTTTGGGAGGCTGAGGTGGGCAGATCACTTGAGCCCAAGAAGAGTTCAAGACCAGCCTGGGCAACATAGGGAGACCCCATCTCTATAAGAAAAAGAAGATAGGCCGGGTGTGGTGGCTCACGCCTGTAATCTCAGCACTCTGGGAGGCTGAGGAGGGCAGATTGTGAGGTTAGGTGATCAAGACCATCCTGGCTAACATGGTGAAACCCCATCTCTACTAAAAATAAAAAAAATTGGGCTGGGTGCAGTGGCTCATGCTTGTAATCCCAGCACTTTAGGAGGCTGAAGTGGGCAGATCACGAGGCCAGGAGATCAAGACCATCCTGGCTAATACAGTGAAACCATATCTCTACTAAAAAGACAAAAAATTGGCCAGGCATGGTGGCACGTGCCTGTAGTCCCAACTACTCGGGAGGCTGAGGCAGGAGAATCCGTTGAACCCAGGAGGTGGAGGCTGCAGTGAGCCAAGATCAAGCCACTGCACTCCAGCCTGGACGACAGATTGAGACTCTGTCTCAAAAAAAAAAAAAAAGAAGACATAATTCAAATTGGAAAACAATTAAAACAGTATGAGCATATTACAGAAATAAGGTGGAAACTTCTAGAAGAAATAGAAATAGTTAAAAGCTGTAAATAGTTGTTTCTTAGGAAGTGGGAATCAGACAGCCTGAAAGGAGAGTAACTCTCATGTCTCCTGTTTTTTGTGATAAACTTTGGCTTTTTTTTTTTTTTCTTTTTTGAGACAGTTTCATTCTTGTTGCCCAGGCTGGAGTTCTATGGCATGGTCTCGGCTCACTGCAACCTCCACCTCCCCAGTTCGAGCGATTCTCCTGTTTCAGCCTCCCAAGTAGCTGGGATTACAGGAGCCTGCCACCACCCTAGCTAATTTTTTTTTTTTTTTTGTAGTTTTAGTAGAGACAGGGTTTCACCATGTCGGCCAGGCTAGTCTTGAACTCGGTCTTGAACTCCTCATCTCAGGTGATCCGCCTACCTTGGCCTCCCAAAGTGCTGGGATTACAGCTGTGAGCCACTGCACGTGGCCTGCCTTTTAAGCTATGATTCTTTTAAGCAAGAATCAAACAGGAAGCCAGGTGTGGAGACATGCACCTGTAGACATAGCTACTTGGGAGGCTGAGGCAGGAGAATTGCTTGCACCCAGGACTTTGAGGCTGCAGTGAGCTATGACTATGCCACTGCACTCCAGCCTGGATAACAGAGCAAGTTCTTGTCTCTAAAATAAAATAATAATAAAAAAAATTTTTAAAGAATCAAACTGGAGGCCAGGTGTGGTGGCTCACGCCTATAATCCCAGCACTTTGGGAGGCCGAAGCGGGTGGATCATGAGGTCAGGAGTTCAAGACTAGTTCTGACTAACATGGTGAAACCCTGTCTCTACTGAAAATACAAAAATTAGCTGGGCATGGTGGCGTGGTCCTGTAATCCCAGCTACTCAGGAGACTGAGGCAGGAGAATCACTTGAATTCGGGAGGTAGAGGTTGCAGTGAGCCGAGATGGCGCTACTGCACTCCAGCCTGAGCGACAAAGTGAGACACTGTCTCAAAAAAAAAAAAAAAAAAAATCAAACTGAAAAGGCCGGGCGCGGTGGCTCAAGCCTGTAATCCCAGCACTTTGGGAGGCCGAGACGGGCGGATCACGAGGTCAGGAAATCGAGACCATCCTGGCTAAAGTCCCAGCTACCCGGGAGGCTGAGGCAGGAGAATGGCGTGAACCCGGGAGGCGGAGCTTGCAGTGAGCTGAGATCCGGCCACAGCACTCCAGCCTGGGTGACAGTGAGACTCCGTCTCAAAAAAAAAAAAAAAAAAAAAAAGAAAAGAAAAAAAAAACTCTCTAAAATCCACACATAATCATCTTATAGTAAATTTTAAGAACAAATATAAAAAAGTATAATCTAAACTATTGGGCTGGGTGCAGTGGCTCATGCCTGTAATCCCAACACTTTGGGAAGCTGAACAGGGTGATCGCTTGGGCCCAGGAGTTGAAGACCAGCCTGGGCAACATGGCAAAACCTCGTCTCTACAAAACAAACAAACAACAACAACAAAAATTAGTTGGGCATGGTGGTAAGTGCCTCTAGTCCCAGCTACCTGGCAGTCTGAGGTGAGAGGATCACTTGAGCCTGGGGAGGCTGAAGCTGCAGTGAGCCATGACTGCTCCACTGCACTCCAGACTGGGTGAGAGAGCAAGACTCTGTCTCAAAATAAATAAAATAAAATAAAATAAAATATTTTTTTCTTTCATCAGTATAATCCATAGGCTCACATAATCTAAAACATTTAATGAGAAAAGCATTGTCACTTACAAAGCAACAAGAATAAGAAATGCTGAAGAAAACAAAGAGAAAATACTGTAATTTTTCAATGTGTTGAAGGAAAAAAATCTTGACTTAAATTTTACTACAACGCTGAAATAAATATATTCTTAGTTTATCACACAAAGCCTCCTTTTGAAAACAGTCTTGAGGGACGTTCTCCAGAGAAACAGAAAGAAAAAAAGAAAAGCCACAATAGATGGGAAGAATTAAGAAAAAAAACTCAGTAAATGAAGTGAATTACTGTTTAAAAGGCTACAAGCCAATGGCATATCTGTTAACAATCCAGAAGTAACTTTTTTTTTCTTTTTTTTGAGACAGTCTCGCTCGGTCACCCAAGTGCAGTGGCGCAATCTCGGCTCGCTCCAACCTCTGCCTCCCAGGTTCAAGCAATTTTCCTGCCTCAGCCTCCTGAGTAGCTGGGACTACAGGCACGCCTCACTACACCCGGCTAATCTTTTGTATTTTTAGTAGAGACGGGGTTTCACCATGTTAGCCAGGATGGTCTCAATCTCCTGACCTCGTGATCCGCCCGCCTTGGCCTCCCAAAGTGCTGGTATTACAGGTGTGAGCCACCACACCCGGCCAACTGGATGGTATTAACTAAAGGGGCAGTATGGAGGGAAGTGCCATGTGCTAAAATACTTACCTAATTAGGTAGCAGTGTTTAACTTACAGATTTTATTGTAAAGAACTATGAATGTAATAATTTATAAGTTTAATAAGTCACTCTATCCTGACTCCATGAGTCTTACTTGACCTTTACCATGAATCCCAAAACGGTCTATGATGCTGCGTCCATACATACACACATAAAACCAGTAAGTGGGTCGGGCGACGTGGCTCACGCCAGTAATCCCAGCATTTTGGGAGGTCTAGGCAGGAGGACTGCTTGAGGCCAGGAGTTCGAAACCAGCTTGGCCAACACAGCGAGACCCCCGTCTCAATAAATAAATAAAATGAACAAATAAGTATATAAAAATACTGAGCGATCAGAAAACTCCAACAGGGCGAACATTTCTTGGTCTTTTCCAAGAGACCCTGGGGCAATTTTCATCTCCTGTCTCTAGTTCTGACTTATTACCCACCTAGGTCCGGGGCCCGGGGCCTACTATCAGCCATGGAACTCTCCAGCTCGAGGCAATCGTCTCCTGAGAAAGAACATAACAGCAGCTCAACCATCTTCACCAACCCTTCCATGCCTCCCGCCCACTACTGTCTCCCAAAACCCGCGTTGAAACGCGACTCCTGGGAACAGCAAGACTCAACTCCATTCCGACCTACATCCCGCGACTCCCGCCAGGCTTTTGTCTCTCATGCTCTCCGCCTCCTTTCAGACTCCGCTCAGTCAACGGCCGTGACCTCTTGGCCAACTCCAGCCCATCTCAATCTCCATACCTCCCTCCAGGCTGTTGTCCCCTACGTTCCTGTGCCACCTTCACTCCTCGGTCCCCTCAACTCCTGTGACTCCTTCCCGGCCCCTATACCCTCCTCAGCTTCTGCACCTACCCGCTGCTCAATTCCTAAGCGCCCTCCACGACCCTGCACCTCGCCTCAACTATTAACGACCCCTTCCGCTTTTCTTTCTCGCCTTTCCGGCATCCGTACCCTTTATCGGTTCGCTCATCAAATGCCGGCTCCTTTTCGGTCTCCGTACTCCTTCATCAGAGGCCTCCGTATTACATTCGCGCGCTCCATGAGCTCTTCCCTACTCCACAGTCCCAGTTAAGCCAGGGCAGCTACAACATCATTGTCCTGGCGTCCTCGGCCGCGGTTTCAGTTTAAATTTCCTGCCGGCTCCGCCCCTAAAACAAGGCAGTAGCTGCGAGATCCGCCCTACGGTGTCCTTGGAAGGACAATATTAGTTCCGCAAGTCCTCTTTCCGTTCCCCCACCCCCTACGTCTTCTCAAACCGTCTCTTCATTTCTCGGCTCTTCATTAGCTTGACGGCTTTGCCCTTTAACCTCAAGTTGAGGACTAGTTGTCGCTTTTTAGTGATTCTTCACACTGAGCTGCATTGAAATTCCTAGAAGTTTGAATACTAAATAACAAAATAATCCTAACACCTGCAAAGCATTTGCAGTTTACATAAAGATTTCACTTACACATCATCTTCACATTTTTGTCCCCCTCCCATTCTTCAATTATTACCTGCCCAACAAAACTTCTCAAAAAACGTATCTTTATCCCTCACATCCCATCTTTTCTTCAACCCATCTGATTAGACTTTGCTAATTAGAGATCAAATTTGACCTAATTAGAGATCATTCAGTGGAGAGCTGGGGACCTCCCCACTAAAACTGTACTTATCTAGGTCAACTGTGATTTCCACAGTCTCAAATACTATCCTCATCATATCCAACTTATAGAAGACGGACTATTCCTTCTTTGAAATACTTTCTTCTGTTTGCTTCCATGACTCAGCACTCTACCAGTTTTTGCCCTATCTCAATGGTTCCTCCTCAGACCCCTTTGCTGGATCCAAAGCCACTGTTCACCTATATATGTTGGAGTATATCAACGCTTTAGCCCTTATCCCTCTCTCTTATCTCTCTAGGAGATCTCATCCAGCTCCATGGCTTTACAATTCAGCTCTGCCACGCCTTCAGATTTTCTGTGACTCTGCCCTGTCTGATCTTCAGACTCCCATATTCAAGTGGCTACTGGCTATTTCAATTTGGATGTCTAATAGGCACTTCAGGCTGAACACATTCCAAACAGAACATTTGTTTCGCTGCCCCTGTCAAAAAACCACCTGTTCTCCCCGCAGGTCTTCCCCTTTCAGTAAAATGTTACTGTTTACTCAAATGTCACAATCATTCACCCAGTTGCTCAAACCAAAAACCTAGAAGTTATCTTTCAGTACTCTCCCTTGTGCCCATCCCCACTCCAAGAACAAATCCTGCTAACTCTGCCTCCAAAGTACATCTGGAATCAGACCACCACCACCCTAGTTCAAGCCGCTATCATTTCTTGCCTAAAGTACCTGGTCAATTCTTCACTTCCACTCCCAAGTAGCTTCCTACCTCTCCCCAATATAATCCATTCTCCATTCAGCAACCAGAGTGATAGTTTTTATATCTATTTATTATTGAGAGGGAGTCTCGCTCTGTTGCCCAGGCTGGAGTGCAGTGGTACGATCTCGGCTCACTGCAACCTTTGCCTCCGGGGTTCAGGCCATTCTCCTGCTGAGTAGCTGGGATTACAGGCACCTGCCACCACACCCAGCTAATTTTTGTATTTTAGTAGAGTCGGGGTTTCACCAGGTTGGCCAGGCTGGTCTCGAACTCCTGACCTCAGGTGATTCGCCTGCCTCGGCCTCCCAAAGTGCTGAGATTACAGGTGTGAGCTACCGTGCCCAGCCCAGGGTGATATTTTTTAAACACTGGTAGAGGTATATATAGTACATATACTTGTTATCTCTTCCAGTGGGACTCCCTGAGGAAGCTTATACATCTCAGCCCTGATGAACGAACGAAGGCTTGGCCATATGACTTGCTTTGGCTCATGAAAAAAGAAAAAAGTGACATCACTTCCAAGCAGAAACTTTAAGAGGCAAGATGGTTCAGCATGTTCTTTTTTCACATGTGTGACAGAATTTGTCTAATAGAGGTATCTGCCTCAGCACTGTTTGCAATACCAAAAGATCAAAAGCAATGAAAATATTGATTAACAATGGGCAGTAGGTTAAATAAATTATGATGTAGTCATACTGTGCAACACTATGCAACTCTAAAAAATGAAAATACTTTAAAATATAAATGTATTTAGGGAGTCCTAGCCAGAGCAATCAGCAAGAAAAAGACACAAAAGGCATCCAAATAAGAGAAAATAAAATTATCTCTGTTTACTGAAGATATGATTCTATACCTAGAAAACCCTGAAGACTCCACCAAAAGGCTCCTAGACCCAATAAATCACTTTAATAAAATTTTAGGATTAAAAAAATCAACACACAAAAATCAGTAGCATTTCTATACACCAATAATGTTCAAGCTGAGAGCCAAATCAAGGATGTGATCCCATGTATAGTAGTCACACACATGAGGCTGGGCGCGGTGGCTCACACCTGTAATCCCAGCACTTTGGGAGACTGAGGCGGGTGGATCACTTGAGGCCAGGAGTTCGAGACCAGCCTGGCCAACATGGTGGAACCCCATCTCCACTAAAAATACAAAAATTAGCCTGGGGTGATGGTACACAACTATAATCCCAGCCACTTGGGTGCCTGAGGCACGAGGATCACTTGAGCCCAGGAAGCAAAGGTTGCAGTGACCGAGATTATCCCACTGCATTCCAGCCTGGGCGACAGAGTGAGATTCTGTCTCAAAAAAAAAAAAAGCCAGCCAAGCATGGTGGCTCACACCTGTAATCCCAGCACTTTGGGAGGCTGAGGCAGGCAGATCACCAGGTCAGGAGACCGAGACCATCCTGGCTAACATGGTGAAACCCTGTCTCTACTAAAAATACAAAAAATTAGCCAGGTGTGGTGGCAGGCACCTGTAATCCCAGCTACAGGCTGAGGCAGAATAGCTTGAACCTGGAAGGCAGAGGTTGCAGTGAGCTGAGATCTTGCCACTGCACTCCAGCCTGGGCAACAAGAGTGAAATTCCATCTCAAAAAA
>NC_045449.1:53236671-53287718 GCF_002776525.5 Piliocolobus tephrosceles | reverse complement strand
CCAGCACTTTGGGAGGCCGAGATGGGCGGATCACGAGGTCAGGAGATGGAGACCATCCTGGCTAACATGGTGAAACCCTGTCTCTACTAAAAAAACTACAAAAAACTAGCCGGGGAGACCATCCTGGCTAACACGGTGAAACCCCGTCTCTACTAAAAAAACTACAAAAAACTAGCCGGGCGAGGTGGCGGCGCCTGTAGTCCCAGCAACCCGGGAGGCGGAGCTTGCAGTGAGCTGAGATCCGGGCCACAGCACTCCAGCCTGGGTGACAGAGCAAGACTCCGTCTCACAAAAAAAAAAAAAAAAAAAAAAAAAATGCAAAAACTAGCTGGGCGTGGTGGCATGTGCCTGTAGCCCCAGCTACTCAGGAGGCTTACCTGAGCTCAGGAGGTGGAGGAGGCAGTAAGTTGAGATCACGCCACTGCACTCCAACCTGGGTGACAGAGTGAGACCCTGCCTCAAAATAATAATAACAACAAAATTTAAATTTAAAAATTGTATTTAACCTCCATGTTAGACTGAGAGCCTCAAATTGAATAAAAAAGAAGTTCAGCTATATGATGTTTACCTAAGAAATACGTATAAAATAATGACACAGAAAAGTTGACCAAAAAGGAATGCAGATATATTTATTTCATGAATACATATGGAGTACTTATTAGATGTTCAGTGCGATTTAAAAATAGTAGTTTAGGCCAGGTGCGGTGGCTCACACCTGTAATCCCAGCACTTTGGGAGGCTGAGGTGGGCAGATCACGAAGTCAGGAGATTGAGACCACCTGGCTAACACGGTGAAACCCTGTCTCTACTAAAAGGGCAGAAAAAGTAGCTCTGCCCCCCCAAAAAAAAAAAAAAAAAAAAGTAGTTTAAGCTTTGTAACAACCCTACGAGGTTGGCAGTAACTATCCCCATTTTACAGAAGAGAAAACTGAGATGATAACTTGCCTAATAGGCAGTAACTATCCCCATTTTATAGAAAAGAAAACTGAGATGATAACTTGCCTGAGATCACACAACCAGAATGTGTTAGACTAGGATTTGAACTCATGCAGCCTGACTTCAGATTCCATGCTATTAATATTGCTGTCTACTGCTTCTTAATTTAGCTGGCAAAATGAAGAAAGAAAACTAATTTAGTAATATTAAAATCTGGCCGGGCGCGGTGGCTCAAGCCTGTAATCCCAGCACTTTGGGAGGCCGAGACGGGCGGATCACGAGGTCAGGAGATCGAGACCATCCTGGCTAACACGGTGAAACCCTGTCTCTACTAAAAAATACAAAAAGCTAGCCAGGCGAGGTGGCTGGCGCCTGTAGTCCCAGCTACTCGGGAGGCTGAGGCAGGAGAATGGCGTAAACCCGGGAGGCGGAGCTTGCAGTGAGCTGAGATCTGCCACAGCACTCCAGCCTGGGCGACAGAGCGAGACTCCGTCTCAAAAAAAAAAAAAAAAAAAAAAATCTGACACAACAGACTTTAAAAGATAAAGAGGCTGGGCGCGGTGGTGGCTCATGCCTGCAATCCTAGCATTTTGGGAGGCCAAGGCGGGTGGATCACCTGATGTCAGCAGTTCGTGATCAGCCTGGCCAACATGGTGAAACCCTGTCTCTACTAAAAATACAAAAATTAGCCGGGTGTGGTAGCACACGCCTGTAATCTCAGCTACTCTGGAGGCTGAGACAGGAGAATTGCTTGAACCCGGGAGGTAGAGACTGCAGTGAGCTGAGATCGCGGCACTGCACTCCAGCCTAGGTGACAGAGCAAGACTATCTCAAAAAAAAAAAAAAAAAGGAATTACAGGCATACCTCAGATATATTGAGACCATCATAATAAAATGAGTCACAAAAGTTTTTTGTGAATGCATCACAGCACTTCATCCAGCCTGGGCAACAGAGCAAGACTCTGTCTCTCAAAAAGAACAAAAACAAAAACAAAAAAAAAACTCCACAAAATTTTATTGATTCTGCATGAGGGCAATAAAGAAATAAACTTTAAAAATGCTTTATTGTTAAAAACTGCTAATGATCATCTGAGCCTTAAATGAGTCACAATCTTTTTGCTGATGGAGGGTCTTGCCTCAGTGTTGATGTCTGTTGACTGATTAGGGTGGTGGGTGCTGAAGGTTGGGGTGGCTATAGTGAATTTTTTTTTTTTTTTTTTTGAGACGTAGTTTCGCTCGTTGTCCAGTCTAGAGAGTAATGGTGCAACAATCTTGGCTCGCTGCAGCCTCCACCTCCGGAGTTCAAGCAATTCTCCCGCCTCAGCCTCCTGAGTAGCTGGGATTACAGGCGCCTACCATCGCGCCCAGCTGATTTTTGTATTTTTAGTAGAGACGGGGTTTCACCATGTTAGCCAGGCTGGTCTCAAACTCCTGACCTCAGGCGATCCCCCTGTCTTGGCCTCCCAAAGTGCTGGGGTTACAGGCGTGGGCCACTGCGCCTGGTCTGATTGGCTGTTTGTTTCACTCTTCCTCTCTCTGTAACATAGGGTGCTGTTTGATGGCATTTTACTAACAGTAGAATTTCTTTCAAAATTGGAGTCAGTTCTCTCAAACATTGGCACTGCTTTATTAACTAAGTTTATGTGATATCCTAAATCCTTTGTTATTTCAACAATGTTCAATGCATCTTTACCAGGAGTAGATTCCGCCTCAAGAAACTACTTTCTTTGTTCATCTGTAAGAAGCAACTCTTCACCCATTCAAGTTTTATCATGAGATTGCAGTAATTCAGTTATATCTTCAGTCTCCACTTCTAGTTCTAGTTCTCTTGTTATTTCCACCACATCATCAGTTACTTCTTCCACTGAGTCACGATGCCCGGCTACCTGGCCTAATTTCAATACTGATGTGTCTTAGGGAAAAGAAAGGCCTAAGGAGAGGGAGATAGCTGGGCATGGTGGTGCGTGCCTGTGGTCCCAGCGCCTTGGGAGCCTGAGTGGGAGGATTGCTAGAGGCTTGGGAGGTCAAGGCTGCAGTGAATCATGATGGTGCCACTGTATTCCAGCCTGGGCAACAGAGTGAGATCCCAGCTCAAAACAAAACAAAACAAAACACCAAGGAGAGGGAGACAGACAGGAGAACATTCAGTCAGTGGAACAGTCAGAACATTTATTAAATTCACCATCTTACCTGGTTGTGGTTTGTGGCACCCCAAAACAATTCAAATAGTAGCATCAAAGATCACGGATCACCATAACAGATACAATAATAATGAAAACGCTTGAAATGCTGTGAAAATTGCCAAAATATGACACAGAGACACAAAGTGAGCACATGCTGTTGGAAAAGTAGCACCAATAGGCTGCTTGACACAGGGTTGCCACAAACCTTCAATTTGTAAAAAACACTCAATATCTGGGAAGTGCAATAAGGCAAAGTGCAATAAAACAAGGTATGCCTGTATTAGGGATTCAGATGTCATTTCTTGATGATAAAGAAACAATTCACCAAGAACTGTAATAACCTAGTACTTATATTAATCTAACAATACAACCTCAGAATATTTAAGGCAGAAATTGACAGAAATTCAAGGGAAGACTAGAAAATCTACAAATACAGTGGGACATTTTAACATGCTTTTCCTCAAAACTGCTAGAACAAAAATAAAACAAGATTAGTAACATATAGAAGATTAAACAATATAACTAACAAAATTTATCTAGCATACATATATAATTTTTTTTTTTTTTTTTTTTTTGTGAGATGGAGTCTCACTCTTGTCACCGAGACCAGAGTACACTGGTGCGATCTTGGCTCACTGCAACCTCCGCCTCCCGGGTCCAAGCTTCTCCTGCCTCAGCCTCCTGAGTAGCTGGGATTATAGGCACCCGCCACTACGCCCAGCTAATTTTTATATATAAAATCTTATAGCCAACAATTAGAAAATATTATTTCAAGCACACTTTGAACATTATAAAAATTGACTTATACTAGGCCATTAAAGTGTCAACCGGTGCCATAGAATCAATACCATACAGAACATATCCTATAAGCACAATATAGTGAAGCTAGAAATCAATGACAAAAAGATAATTAAAAAAATGAATAAAAAGGCTGGCCATGGTGGCTCAAGCCTGTAATCCCAGCACTTTGAGAGGCCAAGGCGAGAGGATCACTTGAGGCCATGAGTTTGAGACCAGCCTGGACAACATAGTGAGACCCAACCTCTACTAAAAATAAAGACTTAGACTGGGCACAGTGGCTCAAGCCTGTAATCCCAGCACTTTGGGAGGCCAAGGTAAGACGATCACTTGAGGCCATGAGTTTGAGACCAGCCTGGACAACATAGTGAGACCCAATCTCTACTAAAAATAAAGACTTAGGCCGGGCACAGTGGCTCAAGTCTGTAATCCCAGCACTTTGGGAGGCCAAGGTGGGCGGATTCCTGAGTTCAGGAGTTCGAGGAGTTTTTTTTTTTGAGGCAGAGTCTTGCTCTGTTACCCAGGCTAGAGTGCAGTGGCGCGATCTCAGCTCACTGCAAATTCCGCCTCCCGGGTTTGAGCAATTCTCCTGCCTCAGCCTCCCAAGGAGCTGGGATTACAGGAGCCTGCCACCGTGCCCAGCTAAGTTTTGTATTTTTTAGTGGAGACGGGGGTTTCACCATCTTGGCCAGGCTGGTCTTGAACTCCTGACCTCATGATCCACCCTCCTCGGCCTCCCAAAGTGCTGGGATTATAGGCATGAGCCACTGTGCCTGGCTGAAAAAGTAGATTCTTAAAAATCAATGTGGAAAAGACAAATAACACAAAAGAAAAATACAGGTAATACAAACATGAGACATTTTAAGGGCTGATAAACATAAAGCATGCTACGATTCACTAATAATTAGGAAAATACCAATTTAACAATAATTAAATGCCACTTCATAACTTTTGACCTGCAAAAATTAACATGTATTAAAACCAAGTTCTAGTAAAAATGTGATGAAAAGAGTGGGGTATAAAACTCGGGCAAACCTTGGGAGAGCAATTTAGTACCCAATAAGGTACATGCCCTTCAATCTAACACCCTTCTAAGTTTATCCTGGGCCGATGGTCTCCAAAGAAAGGTGTGCCTTGGCCAGGCACGGTGGCTCATGCCTATGATCCCAGCACTTTGGGAGGTGGGCAGATCACTTGGGGTCAGGAGTTCAAGACCAGCCTGGCCAACAGGATGACACCCCATCTCTACTTAAAAAATATAAAAATTAGCCAGGCATGGTGGTGCGTGCCTGTAATCCCAGTTACTTGGGATGCTGAGGCAGGAGAATTGCTTGAACCCAGGAGGCAGAGGTTGCAGTGAGCTGGGATGGACCCACTGCACTCCAGCCTGGGTGACAGAACAAGACTCTCTGCCCCCCACCCCCTGGCCAAAAAGAAAAGGTGTGCCTCAGGTACAAGATGATTACAAAGGTCAGGCATGGGGACTCACACCTTTAATCTCAGCACTTTAGAAGGCTGAGGCAGGTGAATCACTTCAGCCCAGAAGTTTGAGACCAGCCTGAGCAACACAGTGACACTTCATCTCTACTAAAAATTAAAAAAAAAAAAAAAAAAAATTAGCTGGGTGTGGTGGTGCATGCCTGTGGTCCCAGCTATTCAGGAGGCTGAGGTGGGAGGATCACTTGAGCCCAGGAGGTGGAGGCTGCAATGAGGGATGATTATATCACTGCACTTCAGCCTGGGTGAGAGAGTGAGACTCTGTCTCAAAAAAAAAAAAAAAAGAAAAAAAAAAGTTAGGTGCAATGGCTCACGCCTGTAATCCCAGCACTTTGAGAGGTTGAGGCAGGCAGATCACCTGAGGTCAGCAGTTCGAGACCAGCCTGACCAACATAGCGAAACCCCATCTCAACTAAAAATACAAAAATTAGCTGGGCATGGTGGTGGGCGCCTGTAATCCCAACTACTCGGGAGGCTGAGGCAGGAGAATTGCTTGAATCTGGGAGGTGGAGGTTGTAGTGAGCTGAGATTGCACTACTGCACTCCAGCCTAGGTGACAGAGCAAGACTCTATCTCAAAAAAAAAAAACAAAAAATAAAAAATAAAAAAATAAAAAAAAATTGATGATAGAGGTGCTGAAAAAACACATTAGAATTTAAGTGTATTATATTATCTAAAAGAAGAAAAATAAGCAAGCTTTATTAATATTTAGTAATTGGATTGACATTGGGCCTCTGTTAGACATCCTGGGTTATGTAAGACAGGTGAGGTAACTGGGTAAGGGGTCAGAAGCTTCATATTTGGAGGGGTTGTATGTGTTTTCTTTCAGTGTCCTGTACCATGTTTGTTTTTCCATGTTCTACACAGTCTTTATTTATTATCATTATTTTATTTATTTACTAATAGTTTTGCTCTGTTGCCCAGGCTGGTCTTGAACTCCTGGCCTCAATCAATCCTCCTGCCTTGGCCTCCCAAACTGTTGGGATTACAGGTGAAAGCCACCACACCTAGTCTCTATAAAGTTTATGTATGTCCAGATAAGTGGATTTATAGATTATGCTATCTGGATTTAATTTTTCCTAACTCTCCAAAGCGGACAAGGGGCTTACCCAGATTCTTGTGAAGGAGCAAGATTACAGTTACAAATAATCCTAGTGCTTCACATACAAATGAGTATTACAGGTACAAACTCCTATGGTTTGATGAGAATCTAGTGTTGAGAGGGAGTCAGCTGGCCAAGGGGTGAAAAAATCACCACTAATCATGAGAAGCTCATGCCATAAAGAGCATGTTTTCAAGACACATGTTTGGAAATGTTTTGATCTTTAATGACTTTGTTTCTAATAACAGTATGTGATCCATCTTTAAAAATAAAACAAAACGGGCTAGGCATGGTGGTTCATGCCTGTAATCCCAGTGCTTTAGGAGGCCGAGGTGGGTGGATCACGAGGTCAGGAGATCAAGACCATCCTGGCTAACACGGTGAAATCCTGTCTCTACTAAAAATACAAAAAGTTAGCTGGGCATGGTGGTGGACACTTGTAGTCTCAGCTACTCAGGAGGCTGAGGCAGGAGAATGGCGTGAACTCGGGAGGTGGAGCTTGCAGTGAGCCAAGATCCCGCCACTGCACTCCAGCCTGGGTGACAGAGCGAGACTCTATCACAAAAAAATAAATAAACAAACAAATAAATAAAACAAAACATCTGATTCTCACATGTAAAAAATCTAGGCTGGGCATGGTGACTCACACCTGTAATCCCAGCACTTCTGGAGGCCAAAGCCGGTGGATCACTTGAGGCCAGGAGTTTAAGACCAGCCTGGCCAACATGGCGAAACCCCATCTCTATTAAAAATACAATTATTAGCTGGGGGCGGTGGTGCGTGCCTGTAATCCCAGCTACTCAGAAGGCTGAGGCACAAGAATCACTTGGCAGTAAGCTGAGATTGTGTCATTGCACCCTAGCCTATGCGACAGTGAGACTCTGTCTCCATAAAAAGAAAAAAAAAAAAATCTATAAAACAGAATTTTCTAAACCATTTAAAAATCTTCCAAACAAGTGTCTCAGTGGGTTTTGGGCAGGAAAAGGTGGCTCATACCTGCAATCCCAGCACTTTGGGAGGCTGAGGCAGGTGGATCACTTGAGGCCAGAGCAGTTTGAGACCAGCCTGGGCAACAACAGAGTGACACTCTGTCTCTATAAAACACTTAAAAAAAAAAAAAAATTGGGCTGAGGTAGGAGAATTGCTTGAGCCCAGGAGGTTGATGCTGCAGTGAGCTGAGATCACCCTACTGCACTCCAGACTGGGCAACAGAGTAAGATCCTGTCTCAAAAAAAAAAAAAAAAAAATTGGCCAGATCCAGTGGTGGGCGCCTGTAGTCCTACCTACTTGCAAGGCTAAGATGGGAGGATCCCTTGAGCTCAGGACTTTGGGCTGCCATGAGCTATGATTGTGCCACTGCATTCCAGCTTGGGTGAAAGAATAAGACCCTATCTCTGTATATATAGATTTTAAAAAGGTGCCTGAGTGTGGTGGCTCATGCCTGTAATCCTAGGACTTTGGGAGGCCAAGATGGGCGGATCATGAGGTCAGAAGATCGAGACCATTCTGGCCAGCACTGTGAAACCTCATCTCTACTAAAACTACAAAAACTTAGCCGGGCGTGGTGGCACACTCCTGTAGTCCCAGCTACTCGGGAGGCTGAGGCAGAAGAATCCCTTGAAGCTGGGAGGCGGAGGTTGCAGTGAGCCAAAATTGTGCCACTGCACTCCAACCTGGGTGATAGAGCAAGATTCCATTTAAAAAAGAAAAAAAAAAAAAATGCTGGGTATGGCGGCTCATACCTGTAATCCCAGCATTTTGGGAGTCCAAAGTGGAAGGATCTCCTGAGGCCAGGAGCTCGAGACCAGCCTGGGAAACACAGGGAGACTCTCTCTTAAAAAAATAAAATAAAATCTAAAAAAACTAGCTGGCAGGCTGGACACAGTGGCTCATACCCATAATCCCAGTACTTTGGGAGGCTGAAGCAGGTGGATCACCTGAGGTCAGGAGTTCAAGACCAGGCTAGCCAGCATGGTGAAACCCCATCTCCACTAAAAATACAAAAATCAGGCCGGGCGTGGTAGCTCACGCCTGTAATCCCAACACTTTGGGAGGTTGAGGCGGGTAGATCATGAGGTCAGGAGTTCCAGACCAGCCTGGCCAACATGGTGAAACCCTGTCTCTACTGAAAACACAAAAATTAGCCCAACGTGGTGGCACACGTCTTTAATCACAGCTACTTGGGAGGCTGAGGCAGGAGAATTGCTTGAACCCGGGAGGTGGAGGTTGCAGTGAGCCGAGATCGTGCCATTGCACTCCAGCCTGGGTAACAAGAGCAAGACTCTGTCTCAAAAAAAAAAAAAAATCAGCTGGGCGTGGTGGCGGGCACCTGTAATCTCAGCTACTTGAGAGGCTGAGGCAGGGAGAATCGCTTGAACCTGGGAGGCAGAAGGTGCAGTGAGGCGAGATCACGCCACTGCACTCCAGCCTGGGTGACAGAGTGAGACTCCGTCTCAGGAAAAACAAACAAACAAACAAACAAAAAATACCCACGAAAACTAGCAGGGCATGGTGGCATGCAGATATAGTCCTGGCTACTAAGAAGGCTGAGGTGGGAGGATGGCTTAAGTCCAGGAGTTCAATGCTGTGGTGATCTATGATCATGCCACTGCACTCCAGCCTGGGTGACAGGGCAAGACCCTTTCTCAAAAGAAAAGAAAATAGGCTGGGCGTGGTGGCTCCTGCCTGTAATTCCAGCACTTTGGGAGGCCCGGGTGGGTGGATCATCTGAGGTCAGGAGTTTGAGACCAGCCTGACCAACATGGAGAAACCCCATCTTTATTAAAAATACAAAATTAGCCAGGTGTGGTGGCATATGCCTGTAATCCCAGCTACTTGGGAGGCTGAAGCAGGAGAATCACTTGAACCCAGGAGGTGGAGGTTGCAGTGAGCCCAGATCGTGTCATTGCACTCTAGCCAGGCAACAAGAGCGAAATTCCATCTTAAAAAAAAAAAAGAAAGGAAAAGAAAAAAATGCAATGCCTTCTGATTAGTTTAGAAAGAACAACTGATACACATCAGGGAAGATTCTATAGCAAAGCATCTCATGCATCTCAGAAATATATACACCTACTAGGTACTCACGAAAATTAAAAAAAAGAAATCAGGGAAGATAGAAATGAGTCCAATTTCAATAAAAGCCTTGGTAGATGGGATTTTAAAATGACTAGCTTTGTTAGGCAAAATGATGCAGATTTTAGACAAATAGAGCATAAAAAATATTCATGAAAGTAGACAGAGTACTAAAATAAACCCCTATGAGTCCATCATAGGGGTCAAGACTGCAGTCAAGACAGTCATGAAAACCAAGAATTGAAATGAATAGAACTTAAATAGCTGTAATACACATTGTTAAACCAAAAATTTTAAAGTAATGAATACAGCCAGGCATGGTAGCTCACGTCTGTAATCCCAGCACTTTGGGAAGCTGAGGCAGTTGAATCACCTGAGATTGGGAGTTCAAGAGCAGCCTGACAAACATGGAGAAACCCTGTCTCTACTAAAAATACAAAATTAGCCAGGCGTGGTGGTGCATGCCTGTAACCCCAGACTCAGGAGGCTAAGGCAGGAGAATCGCTTGAACCTGGGAGGCAGAGGTTGCAGTGAGCCAAGATCATACTATTGCACTTCAGCCTGGGCAATAAGAGCAAAACTCCATCTCAATTAAAAAGAAAAAAAAAAAAAAAAGGTAATGAATACTTAACACTACTAAATGGTAAACTTAAAAATGGTTAAGATGGGGCTGGGTGCAGTCCCTTATGCCTGTAATCCCAGCACTTTTGGAGGCCGAGGTGGATGGATTGCTATATAGTTGGATGTTAAGATGGCGCCAGGGGCAGTCTCTTATGCCTGTAATTCCGGCACTTTGCGGGGCTGAGGTGGACGGATTGCTTGAGGCCAGGAGTTTGAGATCAGCCTGGTCAACGTGGTGAAATCCTGTCTCTACCAAAAAAAAAAAAAAAAAAGATTAAAATGCCAAATTATATATTTTACCACAATTAAAAATAACAATAAATAAAGAAGTGGGGGCAGTAGTGAAACATCTTCAACTACATTATTTTTACTAAGGATTTTTGGTGTACCACAAACAATAAATATGTATATTATCTACTTATTTTTTATTTTTACTTTTTTAGATGGAGTATTGCTCTGTGGCTCAGGCCCGGAGTGCAGTGGCTCGATCTTTGCTCACTGCAACCTCCGCCTCCCAGGTTTAAGTGATTCTTTTGCCTCAGACTCCCAAGTAGCTGGGATTACAGATGCCGACCACCGTGCCTGGCTAATTTTTGTATTTTTAGTAGAGACCCGGTTTCACCAGGTTGGCCAGGCTGGTCTTGAACCCCTGACCTCAAGTGATCCATGCACCTTGGCCTCCCAAAGTGTTGGGATTACAGGTGTGAGCCATCATGCCCGACCTGCTTCATTTTTTAACAGTTCTCTCCTTTTTGTAGTTCTCTTTTTGTTTATTTTATGATAGACATACTCATTTGATATAGCAGTTCACATAAATAATTCAAAAATAACTACATATTAGTACATTAGGGGTACATGCTGAAAATATTTTTACTGCTAAGAGTATGTGGCAAAAATGTCTGATGCTCACTGATCTAGAGGAACTTTCCCATGGTGGTCCCAAGGGGACCTAAGAAATGTGAACTGATGCACTGACTGGAAAACTAAGAACTAACCTCACCATTCATCAGCAAAGGAATGGATCAGCCGGGGCATAGTAAAGCAACAGAATACTATACAGTGGTTTAAGTGGATGGATAAAAGCTACATGTATCAACATGGGTAAATATATATAATATATATTTTATATATATATACGTACACACATATTTTATATATATATATATATATATATTTTTTTTTTTTTTTGAGACGGAGTTTAGCTCTTGTTGCCCAGGCTAGAGGGCAATGGCGTGATCTCAGTTCACTGCAACCTCCACCTCCCGGGTTCAAGCGATTCTCCTGTCTCAGCCTCCCAAGTAGCTGGGATTACAGGCATGTGCCACCACACCTGGCTAATTTTGCATTTTTAGTAGAGATGAGGTTTCTCCATGTTGGTCAGGCTTGTTACCAACTCCTGACCTCAGGTGATCCGCCTACTTCCCAAAGTGCTGGGATTATAGGCATGAGCCACCGTTCCCCGCCATATATATATATATATATATATATACACACATACATATATATTTTTTTTTTCTTTTTGAGACAGGGTCTTGCTCTATCACTTAGGCTGCAATGCAGTGGCGCAGTCTTGGCTCACTGCAACCTCCGCCTCTCAGGTTCAAGCTATTCTCCTGCCTCAGTGTCCTGAGTAGCTGGGATTACAGGTGTGCGCAACTACGCCCAGTTAATTTTTGTAGTTTTAGTAGAGATGGGGTTTCACCATGTTGGTGAGGCTGGTCTCGAACTCTTGACCTCAGTTGATCTGCCCGCCTCGGCCTCCCAAAGTGCTGGGATTACAGGCGTGAGCAACTGCGCCTGGCCCAATATGGGTAAATATTTTAAACAACCTTGAGTGAAAAAGCACATTGCAGAATGAAAAGTACAGCATGCACACCAATGTGATATATTATGGATACATCCATATGTTGTAATATGTATTGTATATGTAGTAACATGTACTATGTCTAAAAACATTCAAGAAGAAGACAAACACCAAATTCAGGAATAGTGGTTACATGTGGGGAGAGAGGGAAGAAAATGAAGTTGGAGAGAGGGCTTCAAATTTGCTTTCTTTTAAAAAAAGATACAAAGTAAATAAATATAACAGCTCAAAACCAATCTCCTTGAGTTCTCCTCAGTGACAACCATCCTCACACATCCCTGGTGTATCTTTCCAGAGGTATTCTATGCACATACAAGGACACATATGTACATGTATTACTCTACCCTACTCTACCTTCTTTTTAAATAGTGATGGTGGCAAACATTACACATTGTTGATCTGCACTTTTTAAACAATGTATCTTGAACTTTGACACATGTCAGTGCATAAAGAGCTTTTTTTTTCTTTTTCTTTTTTTTTTTTTTTTTGAGATGGAGTCTTGCTCTGTATCCCAGGCTGGAAAGCAATGGCATGATCTTGTCTCACTGCAACCTCTGCCTCCCGGATTCAAGCAATTCTCCTGCCTCAGCCTCCCAAGTAGCTGGGATTACAGGCGTTTGCCACCATGCCCAGCTAATTTTTGTATTTTTAGTTGGTCAGGCTGGTCTCGAACTCTTGACCTCAGGTGATCCACCTGCTTCAGCCTCCCAAAGTGCTGGGACCAAAGACACGAGCCATTGCGCCTGGCGTCTTTGTTCATTTTTTTTTTTATGGCTGCACAATACTTCTTTGTGTGGCTACCAGACTTTTTGAACCAGTCTCATATACATAAAATGTAGACTATTATTTTACTACAGAAAGCTTCACTGCAACAAATATCCTTAGAAATATGTTATTCTACACAAATGTACAGTTTTATTCTTTAAAGACAGGGTTTTGTTTTGTTGTTCAGGCTAGAATGCAGTGGCATCATCATAGCTCACTGTAACTTTGAGCTCCTGGGCTCAAGTGATCCTCTTGCCTCAGCCTCCTGAGTAGGCAGGACAAAAGACATGCACCACCACATTTTTTTTTTTTTTTTTTGTAGAGCTGGGGGTCTCATTATGTTGCCCAGGTTAGTCTTGAACTCCTGGCCTCAAGCAATCCTCCCTTGTCAGCCTCCCAAAGTGCTGGGATTACAGGTGTAAGCCAGCGTGCCTGGCCATTATACAAAATATTAAATCAAATTTTTTTTTCCTTTTTTGAGACAGGGTCTCACTCTGTTGCCCAGGCTGGAATGCAGTGGCATTATCTCAACTCACTGCAACCTCTGTCTCCTGGATTCAAGCGATTCTCCTGCCTCAGCCTCTCGAGTAGCCAAGTAGCTGGGACTATAGGCATGCCTTACCACACCTGGCTAATGTTTATATTTTTAGTAGAGACGGGGTTTTGCCATATTGGCTAGACTGGTCTTGAACTCCTGACCTCAGGTGATCCACCTGCCTTGGCCTCCCTAAGTGCTGGGATTACAGGCATGAGCTACCATGCCTGGTTTAAACCAAAAATTTTAAAAATAATTAATACTTAACACTGTTAAACTGTATACTTAAAAATGGTTAAGATGGCAAATTTTATATTTTACTACAAGTAAAGATAAAAATAAATAAACAACTTATGAACAAATTCCCAGAAGCAGAAATGCTGGATCTTTTCAAACAAACAGTCCTCCAACAAGACCAGATCCATTTACATTCTGCTCCAACATTTTCCAATGTCTTTACCCAAACACAGTTCAATACAGCATATTATCAGACTTTTTTGATCTGAAAAGCAGACGTGGTATTTCACTGCAATCTTAATTTGCGTATTTTATTTTTTGTAAGCTTTCCATTTGTCACTTGTCCATTTATATAATTTTTTCTTTTTTTTTGAGACAGAGTTTTGCCCTTGTTGCCCAGGCTGGAGTACAATGGCGTGATCTCGGCTCCCTGCAACCTCCATCTCCCGGGTTCAAGCAATTCTCCTACCTCAGCCTCCCAAGTAACTGGGATTACATGCACCCACCACAGCACCCGGCTAATTTTTTTGTATTTTTTTAGTAGAGACAGGGTTTCACCAGTTGGCCAGGCTGGTCTTGAACTCCTGACCTCAGCTGATCTACCCTCCTTGGCCTCCCAAAGTGCTGGTAGTATGAGCCACCACGCTCAGCCTTATATAATATTTTTTAAAGCATGAGCTATTGTTACTTTTGTAGTAAAATAGCCATTGAGGATATTCTTAGAATTTAGGGTCTGGAGAACCTTCATTCAGTTTTTGAGAAGCTTGTTGATGCTTTAAAAAATCTTATTGCATTATTGCCGGGCGTGGTGGCTCATGCCTGTAATCCCAGCACTTTAGGATGCCGAAGTGGGTGCATCACCTGAGGTCAGCAGTTCGAGACTAGCCTAGCCAACATGGCAAAACCCCATCCTACTAAAAATAGGAAAAAAATTAGCTGGGTGTTGTATTGCGTGCTTATAATCCCAGCTACACGGGAGGCTGAGGCAGGAGAATTGTTTGACCCAGGAGATGCAGGTCATAGTGAGCCGAGATCATACCACTGCATTCCAGTCTGGGCGACAACAGTGAGACTCCGCCTCAAAACAAAAACCAAAAACACCTTATTGTATTATACCTGTATCAATTTCCTGATTTACTATTATATCGTCTTTATGTTTGATGTTACTAATGGGGGAAACTAGGTGAAGGTGTGCAGGACTCTATGTACCATTTTTGAAACTTCTTGTGAGGCTGTATTTCTAAAAAAAAAAATTTTGTGATATTTTTCTGGTTTGGGGGCTCTGCACTGACCAACTATGATCCTTGAGCCACGACGGCACCCAGGTCTGTGAACTGATAAACCCCACATGCAAGACAGCTACTAGATTAGAAAGAATACCTGAGGACTTGAAAAAGAGGCAAGCCTTTGGAGGCTGACTCTGGCCTCTGACTCCATTAGTGTCACGTTCTATCTAACTCAGAGAGCACACAGAAACCACATGATTAAAATTCACACTCTGCTGTATTTCTACATTTGTATCTGTGCCATTCATTTAGTGTCCATTCATTTACATAATCCCAAAGCCACTAAGGGTAGACCTCTGCAGTAAGAGGACCTCTGCAAAGTATACAAACTCCTTTCCTTCTTTTTTTGTTGTTATCCCCTGAGTACCTTCTATTTGAACCCTGTAGCTCAAGCCATACATGACTCTCTGGAGGCCCCTGAGCAAGCCTTTGTTCCCCTGCATCTGGATCTGCCCCCTTTTTCCCTCCAGTCCCTTTGCGTAAAGAACTCCTACCATTCTTCAAGAAAGTTCAAGCATCATCTCCATTAGGAAGCCTTCCTGGATTTCCTACGACCCTCTCCCCACCAGTTTCCAACTCCACTCCAACAGCTAAAGTTAACTCAATCTTCTAGGAATCCTACTGCAACCTCCGCTAGATAAAGCTCCATTAAAACATTTATATCACTATATTGTCATCATTTTTTTAAACATGTCTGTTCCTACTAGATTGAAGATTGATGTATGTCCCTTGAGGACATACATTTTGTGACATTCATTTTTGTGTTTTCAGTGCCAGCAACAATGCCATACTGAAGGTACCCAGTACATATTTGAGGAAGGAGTTAGCCAGGACCTTGCCAGCTTCCTCTGTACTTCAGGTAAAGCCAACCAAATTCTTGGGTAATTCATGCCAGCCCAGAGCCAGGTGTTTTGCCGTCAGCTGAGGCTCTCATACCTCTGCCAAAGAAGAGTTCTTGCCACTGATTGGGCGCCCTCTAGTTGTGTGACTCTCTCCGTATCTGTCTCCTTATCTTTAGTGTTCTGTTTTGTTTTGTTTTGTTGAGATAGAGTCTCACTGTCGCTCAGGCTGGAGTGCAGTGGCGCGATCTTGGCTCACTGCAACTTCCGCCTTCCAGGTTCAAGCGATTCGGAGTAACTGGGATTACAGGCCCGCGCCACCACACCTGGCTTTCTTTCTTTCTTTTTTTTTTTTTTTTTGAGATGGAGTTTCACTCTTGTTGCCCAGGCTGGAGTGCAATGACACGATCTCGGCTCGCCACAACCTCCGCCTCCTGGGTTCAAGCGATTCTCCTGCCTCAGCCTCCCAGGTAGTTGGGATTACAGGCATGTGCCACCACGCCTGGCTAATTTTGTATTTTTAGTAGAGAAGGGGGTTTCTCCATTTTGGTCAGGCTGGTCTCGAAGTCCCGACCTCAGGAGGGCCGCCCCCTTCGGTCTTCCAAAGTGCCAGTATTACGGGAGTGAGGCACCGCGCCCGGCCTTATTTTTGTATTTTTACTAGAGACGGGGTTTCACCATGTTGGCTAGGCTGGTCTGGAACTCCTGACCTCTGGTGTTCCACCCGCCTCGGCCTCCCAAACTGCTGGGATTACAGGCTTGAGCCATGGCGCCCGGCCTGTCTCGTTATCTTTAAAATGTGGACAATAAAAGCATCTCCCCACAGGGCTGTAGGGAGGATTACAAGAGATAATGCATGAAAAGCTCTTGGCACAGTGCCTGGCAGAGGGTGGGGTAGGCTCCCAAAGAATAGTCCCGTGCATGCGTTGAATCAATGAGTGAGTGGAAGAAATGACTTGAGGTTGACTGTTTATTTACTGAGTGCCTACTATGGAATCAGGGAAGGTTTTCTGCAACCTTTACTTTGACGGGGAAGGGCTTGTAGGGGTGAAGGTGGTAGCCGTCGGTAGCGACAAGGGTATCCCGGGCGGTCAGGAGGTTCCTGCTAGACAACTGTGTGGGAGTGGGCGGCCAGCATCCCCCGAGTACGCGGGGAAGGCAGCTCGGTTGGATGGAGGAAGCGCTGGAATCCACGCTGAGCTCCAGTCCTGGGTAGTTATTAACCGCGTGACTTTGACCAAATTACTGAACCTCTCTCAACTTCCCGAACTGTAGAATGAGTTTATTAAGAATACTCACACACCAAGGATCTTGTGAGATCACGCGACCGCAAGTATGCGAAGACTCGCTTCATCCAGAAAGCACAAAACTCTCAAGCCAGCCGGCACCGGCCGCCTGGGATGCGCTCTGCACAAACGGCCCTGGGCTCCCTCTTCAGGCATGCGCAGTGGACCTGCGGCGCGGCCCGTCAGGCAGTGCGGTAGGCGCCCCAGGGGCTGGCAGGACCCTGACCCCAAAATGGCGGCGCCCAGCGAAGTGGCTGCGGTAGCCCCTGGCGAAGGCGATGGCGGAGGCGGAGGCGGCGGCTTTGGCTCCTGGCTGGACGGACGGTTGGAGGCACTGGGAGTGGACCGAGCCGTTTACGGAGCCTACATCTTGGGTGTCCTGCGGGAGGAGGAGGAAGAAGAGAAGCTGGACGCTCTTCAGGGGATCCTCTCTGCTTTCCTGGTGAGTAGCCTGGACACATTCCTTCAGCCTCTGACCAGCATCTGAGGACCTGTCAGTACTTTGCACCCACCGTCCCCTACCGGGTATCCCAGAGGCTCAGTGGTCTCACCTGGGAGAGGTATACTCCTCTGCTGTCTGAGCGGCGGGGGAAGGAGGTTGCTCCCCAACCAGGTGTGGGAAGCCTGAAAGCTGCAGGTACACAGAGAGGAAAGGCTTTCTCGTATTCTTGGGGACAAGGCCCTCTCCGATGCTTGTGAGTGAGCCCAGGAGCGTTCTTCCGAAGGCATTGAGATGTCATAATGGGAATGTTATCATAAATATCTGACGACCAATTCCATTTCCATCCGTTTACAGTGTTCACTGGGGGTATTAAAATGCTCTTGGCAGGTCTGTGCCTATTACAAGGCAGTTCCCAGGGCCGTCCCATGACAAAAGCCTACAGGAAGTGCCCTTTTGATTCTTATTTGGATGTAGGAGTCCGTAAAAGGTAAGCTGGTGGTAGAAGTCTTTTCATGCCCACGCAGAACTGAAGCAAACGTCGTGCTTGATCCGTTACAGTATTTACAGTAATCATTGGTGGTGGGAAGGAGAGTATGAGAGAGATCAGAGCTTTAACGAAGAGAGATAAACTCAGTCGTTAGCCTATTAGAAGCAAGGTATTCAGAAATGTGTACTTTAAGCTATGTTTACATAGTAAGTCACCCAGATGTCCACTTTTTCAACCTATCGTTTCTGCTGCCTTCATCTTCACTTCCCACACCTCCAACATACACACTTATTAGACTGGTTATTACAGATTAAATTAGTTGCAGGTGCCCCTTTTGGCTGTCTAACAAATTGTTTCCTTTTAAATACAAACTTAAAAATAAAATTTACTTGAATCATCACTAAATGCTGTAGAAGCTAGAGTTGTCTCTGCATTCATGGATTAGAGGAGATCCTGGATACCTGACTGCTACTGTGAGAGCCACCTGTCTGTCCATCAAAGGCTTTATCCTCTGGCATTTATTACAATGAACAGGTTAGGAAAATGGGTTCTTTGTTATTCTCAAAATGAATTTTGAGAGGCTAGTAATAAAGAGAATCAAAATGTACTGTGAGATGGGCACAGTGGCTCATGCTTGTAATCTCACCACTTTGGGAGGCTGAGGCGGGTGGATTGCTTGAGGCCAAGATTTCCAGACCAGACTGGGCAACATAGCAAGACCCTGTCTCTACAAAAGAATTTTAAAAATTAGCCGGGTATGGTGGTGCATACTTGTAGTCCCAGCTACTCAGGAGTCTGAAGTGGGGGGATCACTTGAGCCTAGGAGGTTGTGGCTGCAGTGAGCTGTGATTGTGCCACTGCACTCCAGCTTGGGTGATAGAGTGAGACCTTGTCAATTTTTTTTTCTCAAAAAAAATTACTATAAATATATATAGATATAAATATACATATATATACCTCATTTTTTTTTTTTAAAGGGTAGAAGGCAGAAAACATTTTCAAATCCAAAAGTGTTTCGTGAAAGTGGAAACAAGTGCTAGGAAAAAATCACTCACATTTGGTGGAAGCAGTTCATAGATTGGGTACATGGTTGAAACATAACACTAGTGCAGCTGTCCCAGATTCTTCTGGCAGTAACCCATTTGAGTTCCAGAGCCTCTTCTGGCAAGATTGGCTTATAAATGGGAAAACTTTAACACAGCTTGTGAGGCAGCTCAGAAGTTCACTGGAAATACAAGACAGTGGAATGAATTCTTTTTTTGGACCACAACATTACAGATTATAGGGGGAAAGAGTAGGAGGCAAGCAATTTAAGTTAGTTTTTATTTACGGCTGGGAAGTTTCTAAACACTCCATGAAGCTGTTGAAATAACTTTGATGCTTCTTGGTACCAGCTTCTTGATCAGTCCATCATTATTTGGAGCTGTTTCTGTTGATAAAGGTAAACATTAGTTTTCCTTTTTTTCTTTTTTAAGAGACAGAATCTCGCTCTGTTATAGTAATGTGATTATAACTCACTGTACCCTTGAATGACTGGACTCAAGCAATCCCTGCCCCCGCCCCCCCCATCAGCCTCCCAAGTTGCTAGGACTACAGGCACCTGCCATCACATATCATGCCTGGCTCACTTTTTTTTTATGTTTTATGTTTTATTTTTTGAGACAGAGTCTCACTCTGTCACCCAGGCTGGAGTGCAGTGGCAAGATCTCGGCTCACTGTAACTTCTCCTCCTGGGTTCAAGTGATTCTCAGCCTCCCGAGTAGCTGGGATTACGGGCATACACCACCATGCCTGGCTAATTTTTGTAGAAATGAGGTTTCACCATGTTGACCAGGCTGGTCTCAAACTCCTGACCTCAAGTGATCCACCCACCTCAGTCTTCCAAAGTTCTGGGACTATAGGCGTGAGCCACCATGCCCAGCCATGCCTGGCTAATTAAAAAAAAATTTTTTTTTTGTAGACACAGGGTTTTGTCATGTTACCCAGGGTGGTCTTATGCTCCTGGACTCAAGAGATCCTCCTGCCTTGGCCTCCCAAAGTGCTGGGATTACAGATGTGAGCCTCTGTGCTTGACTTGGGCTAGGATTTAATATGAGGAATGAAGAAGTTTGTTAGCAATAATCTGAGGTAAAATTCAAGAACAGTGGCATATAGTTAGGAGCAAAAAAACAGTAAACAAAAGCTTTCTATCATCTTTCTCTTCAACAGTACTTGTATTGGTTGATTGATTGATTTATCAAATTTTTATTGATGGATTACTGTATGCCAGGCACTGCCCTAAGTGCTTGGGGCACTTCAAGGAATAAAACAGATAGAAATTCCTGCCCTCATGTGGTTACATTCTAGCACGGAAAAGCATTACTAGTAAATTATATAGTATGTTACAAAGTGATAAGTGCTAGGGAAAAAGGAGTATTGTAAGTAGGATAAACTTTCCTCTTAGTGCCTTGAACATAGCAGACACCTTCTGTATAAGTAAATGAAGGAATGGATGATTGAACTACTTTGGTTTGGATGAGGAGACTGAGGAAATAAACCACTTTGTCCTCTAAGAGTTCCTGTTCTCTTTTGCCTCTCTGCTGCTCCTTTTCCTGCCATTCTTTTTCTTTTGGTAGGGGATTTTAAAAGAGCGGTACCACTTTCTCATCCTTTTTTCTTTTTCTCTTCCTTTGCTTTTCTTGCTGGTGGGGTTTGGGGGAAACCCATGAACTATTGAAACTTTGGACCAAGTAAGTTCTGTGTGTCTAGCATATATGCTAAAAGGATGCAGCGTAGAGGAAGAAATCCTTTGTTGGGTACAAAATAAGGATATACATAATAAGTCTGTGTTCTGACTCTCCACTTTTCTTTGGGAGATGGTATATATAATGGTTAAGAACATGGGCTTGGCCAGGTGCGGTGGCTCACACCTGTAATCCCAGCACTTTGGGAGGGCAAGGCGGGCGGATCACGAGGTCAGGAGATCAAGACCATCCTGGCTAACATGGTGAAACCCTGTCCGTACTGAAAATACAAAAAATTAGCTGGGCATGGTGGTGGGCACCTGTAGTCCCAACTGTTCAGAAGGCTGAGGCAGGATAATGGCGTGAACCTGGGAGGCAGAGCTTGCATTGAACCAAGATCGCGCCACTGAGCTCCAGCCTGGGCAACAGAGTGAGACTCCATCACAAAAAAAAAAAAAAAAAAAAAAAGAACATGGGCTCTAAGCCAAACTGCTGGGGTTCAAATTGTGTTTAATCCATTATTACTTGTAAGACCTTGGGCAAGGTAATTAACCCCTGTGCTTTGGTTTCCTCTTCTGTAAATTGAGAGTAAAATTTAATGGCATTATTTTAAGAATTTAGAGTTCTCTTGTAAAGCTTTTAGAACAGTGCCTGGCATACGGTAGGTGCTTAATACATTTGAATGCTGACAGCTTGCCCTGAGAGGTAGAACGTGAAGGTGGGGAATGCAGCCATAATGAAGACGGAGGGAAGTGCTCGTGTTTATTAGATGCCTGTTCTTTGACAAGTAGGGTAGGCATATATATACATTTTCATTTATCCTCAGTAAAATCCTGGGAGAATGTGAAGATCACAAAGTTAAGAAACTTCCTCACAGATCCGGGATCTGAACTTAAGTATCTCTAACACTAAAGACAAGATTTTTGTTATACCATGCTGAGGAGGGAGATTGGTTGGTACGCAGAATATGTATGCTTCTCTAAAATGGACAGTGGGAAGGCTGGACAAGAGACCATTTCCTCATGTATCTCCTCTTTATTATATGTCAGCAAGCTAATGGATATGATCTAGCATGAACATTGATAACCTTAGGGAATGTTCTGAATTGTATACATCAGCCAAGGAATATTTCACAGAGGAGTTTTGACTTAGGGAACAGGTTTTTGCTCCACAAGAATTGGAGGTGGATGGGAAAAGGGAAGATTGTTGATCAAAGGATACAAAATTGCAGTTAGACAGAAGGAATATACTTTAGTGATCTGTTGCATAGAATGGTGAGTATAATAAGTAATAATCGGCTGGATATGGTGGCTCAGGCCTGTAATCCCAACACTTTGGGGGGCCAAGATGGGAGGATTGCTTGAGGTCAGGAGTTGGAGACCAGCCTGGGTAAGATAGTGAGACCCCATCTCTTAAAAAAAACAACAAACAGAGACTCAATTAGCCAGGTGTGGTAGCACATGCTTGCAATCCTAGCTACCTGAGAGTCTGAGGCAGGAGGATTGCTTGAGCCCACGAGTTTGAGGTTACAGTGAGCTGTGATTGCACCACTGTACTCCAACCTGGGTAACAGAGTGAGACCTTGTCTCTAAAAAGTAATAAAATAAATAAAAAATAATGCATTGTATACTTCAAAATTACTAAAAGAGTACATTTTAAATGTTTTCTTTCTTTTTTTTTGAGACGGAGTTTCACTCTGTCTCCCAGGCTGGAGTGCAGTAGCACGATCTCAGCTCACTACAACCTCTGCCTCCTGGGTTCAAGTTATTCTTGTGCCTCAGCCTCCCGAGTATTGTGATAACAGGCGTGTGCCACCACACCCGGCTAATTTTTGTATTTTTAGTAGAAACGGGGTTTCACCACGTTGGCCAGGCTGGTCTCAAACTCCCAGCTTCAAGTGATCCACCCTCCTCAGCCTCCCAAAGTGCTGGGATTACAGGTGTGAGCCACTGCACCCAGCCTTAAATGTTTTCATCACCAAAAAAATGAGAAATATGTGAGGTAATAGATCTGTTAGTTAGCTTGGTTTAATTATTCTACAATGTGAACATATATTGAGACATCGCAGGGTACCCTACCTATATATGTAATATATAGTTATTATTTGTCAATTAAAAATAAAATAAATAAAATATTTTAACAGAGAATAAGGAAGGCTGCCCTGAGTTGGTATGAATCTTCCCTTGGAGCTTATCAGGATGGAGTGGCTGTTCTTCATGTAGGAGGTGTGGGTTCTGGGACACACAAGCAGGATTAATTCTGTGTCCAGAGCCTCAGAAAAGAAATATACTCTATTGTGGCTCCCAGATTGTTCCATAATTTCACAGCAAGGAGAGCTGTGCTTTCTTCGTAGGCTTTTTTGAGGTTGTCACTGTTTTTGAGGGCTCCCTTAGGAAATTAATTGGTCTGCTTTTCCAACTAGGAAGAAGATTCCCTCCTTAATATCTGCAAGGAGATTGTGGAACGATGGTCAGAAACACAGAATGTTGTCACCAAAGTGAAAAAAGAAGGTAGAGTCAGAGTTTCTATGTTTAACCTCCAGAGCATTTTCCGGCAGCCTTGACTGTATAGCTGTTAGGGAGAGATATTTTCATTTTCCCCTTGGATGCTCATTTTCCCAAAGATAGTGCACACTGGCAAACACCCAGCAGCCTGTGTTAACTCTTTACCGAACACTGGTTTCCTTTTCTTTTTTTGTATTTTTCCATTTCAACTGACCACAGTTATCTTCATTATATTTTTTCACTTTTTCTTTTTCATCTTCTTTCCACTGCTTCTTGTAGATTTGCATTGCAGGTATAGAGTCAACTATATTTTTACCACTTCCTACTTTTTTCATGTTGTCTCTTTTTTTGAGACAGAGTCTTGCTGTGTCACCCAGGCTGGAGTGCAGTGGTGTAATCTCGGTTCACTGTAACTGCTGCCTCCCAGGTTCAAGCGATTCTCATGCCTCAGCCTCATGAGTACCTGGGACTACAGGCTCATGCCACCATGCCTGGCTAAATTTTGTGTTTTTAGTAGAGATGGGGTTTCACCATGTTGACCAGGCTGGTCTTGAACTCCTGACCTCATGTGATCCGCCCACCTCAGCCTCCCAAAGTGCTGAGATTACAGGCGTGAGCTACTGCACCCTGCCTCATGTTGTCATTTCATAACACAAATTATGGTTGGTATTTGGCTTTATTCAGCTAAACACTTTATCCTTTAAAATGGAAAAGAAATGGGCGAATATACTCACCACTAGGATGGTAGGTTAGCTACAGAAAACTCAAAACATAAAAGCCAAATTTGGAAAGATTCTGAACTCTGTACACTGTTGGTTCTCAGTTCTGAACTCTGTACACTGTTGGCTGTATATTAGAATCACTTAATGTACCTGGGTTGGGGCCCAGGCATTTGTATTTTTTAAAAGCTCCTATAGGTGATTCTAATGTGCAGCCAAGGGTGAGAACTACTATTTTACACCATTGCTTCCTTTTCTTGAGAATGGAGAACTTACTAGTTGATTTTATTTTTTGGTATGGCAAAATATTCTTAATCTAAGAATTCTATCTGGCATAATCAGAAACATAAATGAGACCAGCTTAAGTTGATTTTAGATTCCTGCTTAGGTTTTTGAGATGCCAGGGGAGGAAGTTGAGTGTTTAGAGGCTTAGTTTTCTGTGGTTCTAATGCAGTGCTTTTCAACCTTTTTTTTTTTAAGGCAGCAGAACTTCAGTATATAAAACAAGTAAAATCAGGGCTGCTTTGATTGAAGATGGATACAAAGCTTGGCCTGCATGGCCTTTCCTTTCCCTTCTCAATGGCCCTGAGCCATGTCCTTTGAACTGCCGGGCTCTAAGGAGGCAGCAGATACCAATGTCTTTAGTAAAAGTGCTGCCTGTGTGGACTAGTGGTTCAGTGAACTTGTTCTCTCTCACACATCCTTGTTCTTCCTTCCTTCCACCACCTCCCAGATGAAGTACAGGCCATTGCCACCCTAATTGAGAAGCAGGCACAAATTGTGGTAAAGCCAAGGATGGTGTCAGAAGAGGAGAAGCAGAGAAAAGCTGCCCTGCTGGCCCAATATGCTGATGTGACAGATGAAGAGGAATATCCTTTCTGGAGTCTCGGTACTGTTCCCTAAAGCTCAAGCCAGACATATTTGTGGGTTTACAGTGACCTTTGGCAAGTTGCTAATCCTCCTCTGTAGCTTAATTTTCCCCTCTAAAATGGCAGTAATCTATGGCCCTTTGTGGATGTGTGGAGTGATACTGGATTAATTAATACTGGACTTACATTTTTCAACACATAATCAATATATTCCTGAAAACTGTGGTGTAAAACAAATAATGTCTTAATAGTTCATTTATATTGTGCTTTCAGAAAATACAATATAGCTGTAATTCTTTATATTCATATAATACTTTTCTATACAGTGTAGTATAATCCATCTTTATGTTCTTTCCCAGTCATTAAGGGAACTGAGACACCAACAGATGAATGGGTGATCAGAGGCATTCAGAAGACTAGTGGCAAAACCAGGACTAGAACCTGGGTATTTTTGGGTGAAAGATTCTCTAAATTTAGAGCAGTTTGAATCTTTTCTATGTGACCAGGTAGTTAAAAGTAAGGCTGAACCCCCAAAGCAATACCAGAATAAATCTGGAATTTGGGAACTGTGCAAAAAGAAAGTGTTGCCAGTAGGGGCAGGTTTAGTTCCCTGTGAATTTCCTACTTATTTAGGAAATGCTTTGCTTACTGAGCCTACTTGAAGTATGTGGCATATTATGCAGCAGGCATCATACCAGAAGTGTCAGCTGTGTAATCACTAGTTTAGGAAAGAATTCTTGGGCTCTTTGGAGCCAGTTTCTCTCTTTTTATTTATTTATTTTTATTTTATTTTATTTTTATCTTTTTTGAGATGGAGTCTCACTCTGTCACCTAGGCTGGAGTGCAGTGGCACAATCTTGGCTCATTGCAACCTCTACCTCCCGAGTTCAAGCCATTCTCCTGCCTCAGCCTCCAGAGTAGCTGGGACTATAGGCACGTGCCACCACACACAGCTAATTTTTCGTATTTTTAGTAGAGACAGGGTTTCACCATGTTAGCCAAGCTGGTCTCAATCTCCTGACCTCATGATCTGCCTGCCTCACCCTCCCAAAGTGCTGGGATTACAAGCGTGAGCCACCATGCCCAGCCTCTCTTCTGCTTTTTTCTTACGAGTTTTCTTGCCAGCATTGGCAGATCTATGGTTCTAGTGACATAATTTCTCATCTTGGGCTAGAAAAGAAATTTTAAAGCAGTGGTTCTCCTGGAGGACTTGTTAAAACAGATTGCTGGGTTTCACCCATAATTTAGTAGGTTTGGCATAGGTCCCAAGAATGTGTATTTCTAATACATTCCTGGGGGTTTTGTGAACCACACTTTGAGAACCACTGTTTAGAGGTCATCTGGCTTCCAGGTAATGTGGCAATCCACCCAGACCACTTAAGTTTCTTTTCAGCCTCCAAGAAAAGAACCTTATGGAAGATACATCAATCTTTCCTAAGTTGAGGTTTCCAAAGATGAATCTCCTGGGTTTATCGCCATCCCTGAGAATGTGCTCCCTCCATTCAGTGTGCTTTTCCTACTTACCAGTCTATTGAATGTTTTCTAATGTTAGGTTGGGATGTGCCAACTGTTGTTTTCCATCTGACTTTCCTTAACATCACTTACTGAAGCAGATGAGAAGGATGATTCAGGTGCTACCACAATGAACATTGGTTCTGACAAACGTATCCTTCTGGGTCCCTCCCCATGTGTTTCTCCATAGAGTCCTCTTGAGATCAGTTTTTATTTTGCAGTCATTGCTGGCAGCTCCCCTTTACCTTCAAGAACACATGTCATGCTAACATTGGAAGCCCCATTCCTAGGACAGCCCTAGATAGTCAGTTTAGCAAGAACTGAGAAAACACGTTAACAAATACTGTAAAGGGATTAGTTTGGAGGAAGGATTTCTAAGGGAAAATAAAAATCTGTACTTCCTGTATATAGCTCTGAGTTGCCCAGCATTATGGAGAAAATTAAAATAATATTGAGGTCAGGCATGATGGCTTACATCTGTAGTCCTGGCACTTTAGGAAGCCGAGACGGGTAGATCGTTTGAGCCCAGGAGTTCGAGACCAGCCTGGGCAACATGGCGAAACCCTGTCTCTACTTAAAATAAAAATACAAAACATTAGCCAGGTGTGGTGGCACGTGCCTGAGGCTGAGTTGGGAGAATCACCTGAGCCCAGGAAGTCAAGGCTGCAGTGAGCCAAGATCTTGCACTCTGGCCTGGGATATGGGAGTGAGACTGTGTCTCAAAAAATAATAAAATAATGTTGAAATTTTCTCTTTTTCCTCAAAAACCTTATGATTTGTCAGATAATACAAGCACCAAACACTTTTTTTTTTTCTTTTTTTTGAGACAGAGTCTCGCTCTGTTGCCCAGGCTGGAGTGCAGTGGTGCGATCTCAGCTCACTGCAGCCTCTGCTTCCTGGGTTAAAAAAGTGATTCTCCTGCCTCAGCCTCCTGAGTAGCTGGGACTACAGGTGTGCACCACCATGACTGGCTAATTTTTGTATTTTTAGTAGAGACGAGGTTTCGCCATGTTAGCCAGGATATTCTTCATCTCCTTGACCTTGTGATCTGCCCACCTCAGCCTCCCAAAGTACTGGGATTGCAGGCGTGAGCCACCGCACCCGGCCCACAAACACCAAACACTTTAAGCTAAAAATATGGACATACTGAAACATTTGTGCTGATGGCTGGGCACAAGGGCTCACACTTATAATCCCAGCACTTTGGGAGGCCGAGGTGGGAGGATCACTTGAGGCCAGGAGTTCAAGACCAGCCTGGCAGCATAGTGAGACCTTGTCTCTACAAGAAAAAAATATATATATTGAAAATTAGCCAGGATTTGTGGTACACATCTGTACTCCTAGCTACTTAGGAGAAAACCTTATCTGGTATTAACAGGTTTTGTTTTTAAAGTTTTAAGAAATAAAGGGTAAAGTTTTTGGCATTTCCCCTATTGTTTACATGGTCAAAAGGAAAATCCCAATCACTTCTAGTTACAAAATGTGCCATGTTTTGGTGGTGTGGGCAATCAGATTATTATAGTTGATGACTATTGTTAAACTCATTTTCTTTTTTCTTTTTTTTTTTTTTTTTTGAGACGGAGTCTCACTCTGTCACCAGGTTGGAGTGCAGTGGTGTGATCTCGGCTCATTGCAACCTCCGCCTCTCAGGTTCAAGCGATTCTGCCTTAGCCTCCCGAGTAGCTGGGACTACAGATGTATGCCACCATGCCTGGCTAATTTTTTGTGTTTTTAGTAGAGACCTGTTGGCCAGGATGGTCTCGATCTCCTGACCTCATGATCTACCTGCCTCAGCCTCCCAAAGTGCTGGGATTACAGGTGTGAGCCACTGCGCCTAGCCTAAACTCATTTTCTATAGCTCATAAATTCAGTGTTTATGGTTATTAGAATGTGGTTTTCACTTCAGCTTTAGTAGTCTAGGAACAAAAGCAAATTGATAAAGTTTAATAAGGTTAAACATCTTATTTAACTCTTTTCAGGCATTTTAACAGTGCCAAGTACATAAACATTTAGCCAGTTACATTACTACTCTGTTCACCAAAACTAGCCTTGATTCTCTAATATTCTGCCATTGAATGATAAAAGTACTTATTCTAGAATGAAATTTCATTTGATGAAATATTTTGTTTTCTTAATTTTTTGTGTCTTTGATAAAATATTTTAAAATTCAGATTTAGATAAATCTGAATAAGAGTTTTATTCCAAAGAACATTTCAAAACTTTTGTAATATAACTTTAGGATTTCTCTGTTAGACCAAGGATAAACATAAGGGTTTTTTTAAAAAGACTAGGAATAGGTAAAGACCATTCAGGACTCAGCAGGTGGAGAGAGGGTAAGTATAATGAAGAAAGACAGCAGATGTGATCTGTGTGATCTGTACCCTAATCCCTTAACTTACCTGTAGTTCTATTCCGAAACACCAATGTGGAAGATGTCCTTAATGCCCGAAAACTGGAGCGAGACTCACTTCGGGATGAGTCCCAAAGGAAGAAGGAACAGGACAAGCTGCAGAGGGAGAGAGACAAACTAGCCAAGCAGGAGCGCAAGGAAAAGGAAAAGAAAAGGACACAGAGAGGGGAGCGAAAGCGATAACCTTGGCCTACTCTATTCTTCCCCTCCATGAACTTATTATCAAAGGGAGAACTGGTTGTGTATTTAAGAGAAATGAGAGTGTATTGCAAAGTAGTTTTCCAAGGCATTTCCCCTATTGTTTACATGGTCAAAAGGAAAATCACAATCACTTCTAATTACAAAATGTGCTATGTTTTGGTGGGGTGGGCAATCAGATTATTATAGTTGATGACTGTACCAAAGATCTGGAATGGGGGCCACCTTTATATTTTAATACTGAAGTCCTGTGCTCCTTTTGGCCACTTTAAAAAGTCTTCCCTCACCTTGGATAAATAGCAGGAGGATTCATAAAGCTAACAGTTTTCATCCTGAAGGAGCAGAAACATAATCAATCCCTCCCTGAGATAAAATGTGGGCATGCACATTGCTTTGGAGGCAGTATTCAGCTGTTAAGTGTAGTATTGTTTTATGGCTGAAATAGAAAGCTAATGAAGAGCCCTACCTGGATCCAGATTTTATGTTAACATGGCAGCAAAACTAGGAAAATGGGAAGAAATTATTTGGCGGGTGTTTTAGATCTGATTTTTTTTTTTTTTTTTAAGTTTCAGCCTATGGGAGGAAAAGAGGTATCTTTTAAAATAGAGATAGTTACATGTTTTCCCTCATCTAGGCTGTGTCACTATTGGGTGCAAGGATATCATTGTTGGCTAGATTCATTTTGTATAATCATGTATCCTCTTGAGTGCTGGTAGATATTTTAATCCTGATTTTTCCCTAAAACATGAGTATTAAGAAATTATAATTCCTGGTTTAGAGAAACTGGAGAAATCACCCTTTTAAGGAAGAAACACTGGAAATCTCTGCTAACACCAAGATATTTAAGAGTGTACATAGTAGGTGCTCAACAAATTTATTGAATGAATGAGTGAATGGAAAAACTGGGAGAATCAAAAGTGAGCAGAAGCTCTCCATTTCTACTTCTGTCACAAACCACATTAAATTGTAAACAAGGCCCTTCTCTACTTGACTTCAGGCAGCAGATTGTCTAGAAGCTAAAGACGGCAATCTCTCTGACAAGACAAAGTAGATAGTTTATACCAGGGGTTGGCAAACTACTGCCCACGGGCCGAATTTGGCCCAGTCTGTTTTTGTATGGTGCAAACTAAAAATGATTTTTACATTTTTTTTTTTTTTTTTTTTTGAGACAGAGTTTTGCTCTGTCATCCAGGCTGGAGTGCAGTGGCGCAATCTCAGCTCACTGCAAGCTCCGCCTCCCTGGTTCACGCCATTCTCCTGCCTCAGCCTCCCAAATAGTTGGGACTACAGGCGCCCGCCACCATACCCGGCTAATGTTTTTGTATATGTAGTAGAGACGGGGTTTCACTGTGTTAGCCAGGATGGTCTCGATCTCCTGATCTCGTGATCCACCCGCCTTGGCCTCCCAAAGTGCTGGGATTACAGGCGTGAGCCACCGTGCCTGGCTGATTTTTACATTTTTAAAGAGTTATAAAAGAAAAAATATGTGGTCTGTAAAACCTAAAATATTTACTACCTGGCCTGTTGGAGGAAAAGTTTGCCAATCTCTGTTTTATACCATTAACTATGAGATTAACAAAAACTTTTACCTTTGTGCAGAAGGTTAAAAAAAAAAGCATGGTTAAGGAAAAGGAGATGTTACCTCTTTATACACTCCTATAACCGTGGCATTGCAACAAATAAAAATAACCACCTTTAAAAAAAATAAATCTTATTTAAATTGCTGTCTTCTGACTTATTTTGATTCCTTCTACTTACCCATGGAAATGAAATATGTGTGAATAGTTACTTAGGAATGCGATGATTTTTATTTTATGCTTTGTTTTGATTAGCCCTATAACTTATATTCCACTAATGGAATCTCTTCCTGGAATCCATAAATTCTCAGTTTTCCTTTTTGTGAAGTAGGAATTAGATCAGAAAGATTAGCATGTTTTTTGGAACATCAGGAAACTGGCTTTGAAGTCCTTTGAAGTCTTAGTCCTTTATGTGGTGGTAGCGATAGGGTATGATAGAGCCTATTTTAATTTAGTAATCCTTATTTTGGGATTTTGGGTTGTTCTCACCTTGATTTTTGTCACTGAAGTAGTCAGGTTATATCCACAGTCCCCTGAAGGGTACTTGTTTCAATTTGTTAGTAGTCAGTTCTTTCTTCTGGGACTCTACTATGTATGTCACAGTTAAGTATACTCTCAAACTAATGCTTAAACAGAAAAAAGAGGATCAACTCATTAGGCTTTGAGTTTAGTTATCCACTTGACTCAGGTGCTAATAAATCCTTTACGTCTAAAATGTTCAGTATTGCAAAGGGCAAATTTTTTTGTTTGTTTGTTTTTTGAGACAGATCACTCTGTCAACCAATCTGGAGTGCAGTGGCGCCATCTTGGCTCACTGCAACCTCCACCTTGCAGGTTCAAGCGATTCTCCTGCCTCAGCCTCCCAAGTAGCTGAGACTACAGGCGAGCACCACCACACCCAGCTAATTTTTTGTATTTTTAGTAGAGATGGGGTTTCACCGTGTTAGCCAGGATGGTCTCAATCTCCTGACCTCGTGATCCACCCGCCTCAGCCTCCCAAAGTGTTGGGATTACAGGCGTGAACCACTGCGCCCAGCTGCAAAGGACAAATTTTAAACAACCATATCTTCTATGGTAAGACTGAGTTTTAGGCCAGATTTTGGATTTCAGGCATAAATTCTCAACTCTCTAAAACTTTATAGTAGCAGATTATTCAAGTGAGAAGGACACTGATAACAACTCAAGGTAATTTTGCTTTTTCCATTAAAAAGAATGAGTACACCAAGTTCTTTTGGATTAGAAATGGTGGAAGCATCAGTTTTATCAGTTTCACTGCAAATTTTGTACAAGTTTTGTAATGTTTTCATAGGTTGTAATTCAGAAGTACAATGTTTTCATAGGTTGTAATTCAGAAATACAAGTACATAAGAACCATCTGTTAGAGGATATGCCATTGAAAGGGACATCAACTAATTTAAAAATGATCTATTGGGTGATATGATTAACAATATTTAAAATAATTTTGTTAAGTGTTTGGTTCTGATTAATGGACTGGTATTTCATTTCTGACCAGTATCATGTAAAAGCTTCCCTAAAATTTTTATTCTGGTTTACCTGGATTAGCATAAAGATAGAGCAAAAATTTCATCTTTGAAGGAGATCAGGTTAGATCCATGGATATCTGAATGGCATTGATTTATAAACCAACATTATTACTTGTGTGTTAATAGTGAAATCGAAAACTTAGTATAAGTTCTTAAATTCATTAAACTTTCTGATATGAGTGACTCTGAAGGTTAGAAACTAATATAAATTTAGAAAAATGAAACCATATGTTTTCAACAAAGTAATTTATTTTTTTCCTGAGACTAGATTCAGTACAGTATTTGTTTTTATAACATCCAACATGTCTTATGTTAAACTTAACCACTTTCTATGCAGTGACTGTGGTGAGATGATCTATTTTATTTGACTACCCTCAATGTAATTCATTTGGGTAGTTCTAAGGCGTATCAGTGATCAAAATGTTTCTCCCTACAGTTACTCCTGCATTCCCAATCAGTTTCTTCTGCACATCATCTAAAGAAAATTTATGTGGTATGATTACACTCTTTTTTTTTTTAATACCAGAATTTCTAAAACTAAGAAAAACACTAACATTTAAAAATCAGTGTTTCTAGTCAAGGATATTTCAATTAAATTTCATCAGTACATTATAGTTTAACTCATGCTAGAAATGTTAAAACCCAAGATCTTCTGAGTCACATAATACCAACATTTCATATTAATGAATAAATTACTCAAGTTCTATACAAAGATACTAAGTGATGAGAAACAGAAAAAGCTTTCAATAGTTTTAAAAAAATACAGAAGCAAACTAATGAACACAACTACACAAAATATACACTAACCAATTGCAAGCTAAACTAGTTAGAGATTAACCTTTTAAAAAATACATTTTAGAACTTCGTGATACCCTCATAAAAGGCAGCAAACTAAGGGTATTAAAACAGTAGTCATTATTTCAGTTACTGTGTATCAAGTCTAAAAGATCCAGACAAAGGGAATGTTTTGTGATTCAATTTAAATAACTTTAAAATTGGAAACATTTAATAATTGATAATATAATTAAAAGTTAAAGAATATATACAAATGATCTGAATAGGTTTTATATTCAGTAACTTGCATGGTTTTTACACTGGCACTTTTATCATTAATTTAGGAGAATCAGATGCATTTCCCTCCATATACTTAGGCATTAAGATTTCAAATTTATAAATATGGTAGTATTTTAAATATTAAATTTTTACATGAATATTGGGTTTATCCATACTTTCCTTTGTTTCCCAGGTATTATCCAGTTTTGCAAGGAAAACACTTTTATATCACAATCAAAACTTGTCTTGGTTACTAGGCTGTAGCCATAATTGGGTTACGGTCACTTAGATTCATTATTTGGAATTATACCTAACTAAGACAGACCTAAATGAAACTTATCTCCTAGAAGAATTTCACATTTGCATTTACCTGCATGGCAGAATGGGTTTAAGCATATTTTAGCTGTTAGGAAATATTTAATTTACTTAAACTTGTTATCTGACTACTCAGAACTCTGAGTAGTCAACTGTACCTTTGAGCTTACTTAAAACTATATCGGATTCACTTCAAATAGAAGATTTTTAAATAGAAGTTAGACTTCATTAAGGTATTGGTATTAACTTTAAATCTGAAAGAAAACATACTGAAAGTTTGACAAGTTCATTAAAAAATTTTTAGCATGTCTTGATATATTTATCAGCTTTTTATTCTTCTTTCTGCTATAATTTCCTTAATGTTTATTTGTTTCACCTCTCTGGTTCATTGGATTGGTACTATTTATGCTTTCATGGACTTTATCTTCACAGTTTACTGTATCTTGTAAAGCCTTTACCACATCAGCTGTACTGGCTGTTTTTGGCAAGGTCATCTGCAGCGCACACCACAGAGTAGTGCGTGTTTTCCGAGTAGCCACACACATCTCTTTAATTGCTGAAGCAAGGGCAAAAACATCTGTAAAATAAACATTCAGGGTAATTTCATGTTAAATACCATTTAAATATCTGTTAAATCTTACAAAACCCAGTGCTTTTGCTACTAAATGATCAAATGTTATTTTTGTAAAAAAAGGATGGTTATTGATTGAACCAAAGTCCTGTCCTTTATCATTAAAATATTTAAAATTATTGATACTTTATTTCTGACTTGTACAATAGTGACTATACTTTGAGTAGAACACAGACTATCTTAAAACAGTTATAATAGACAAAATTAATAAAATGGAAATACTTTTGGAGTGAATAATGTGGAGATTATTTACCAATTTATTCTGTAGATAAGTGTTAATTTTAGAAATCTAATCTTTCAACCTCAGAATCTGACTTTATCAATACCTAAATTATTGCACTGACTTATCACAAGAATATGCATCAATATTTGTACCTCTGTCGTCTTGGCATCTAGGAACTCCTTGCCTTTGCCGATTGGAAGCATTAACAATTTCATCCTTTCTACGTGACTGTACAATGTGAATAGACTCCAAGTGTCTATCAAGAGCAGTAGAGATATTGGCATGAAGAAGAGAACTCCGAAGACGTTCCATTTTGCCTAGTAAAGTCACAACCTGAGGGAAGCATTTTAAATTTTGATAAGACATGTCCTGCCCTTAACTTAAGTAAAAACAAATCTTCAGTGAAGCAGAATAGAGATGACAGCAATAATATTCATTCAATAAATCAAAGAATGCTTAGTGCCCTGACACCATGCTGGGGGAAACAAAAATGGAAAGTGTTTTCTATCTACTTGTCTATGTTAATTCTAAAAATATGTGGCAGTTGATTACTGAAAATAAGCATCAATGAAAATGTTAAATATTCAAATATTACCATGTCATTAACAGTGCAAATACAAGATCTGATACTGTTTTTGGCAAATAAGGGACCAGCCTGCAAACAGCATTATTAGGAAGTATTGTAATCTAATGGAAGAAGTTTTGAGCTAAAAAGAGAAGTACTTGATTGATTAATCCTGACCTCAACAAGTCTTTAATTTTTCTGGGCCTCCAATGTTCCCTTTTTGGAAATCAGAAATATTCAGATAGTAATACTGACTAGTGATAGCTTTAAGGAATCCATAATACAGAAAATATTGATTTACATTTACATTAAAATAATACAAAATGACTCCTGTAACTGTCAAAACTGCTAAAGAAAATTAGGATGCTTCTCAATCCTCTGGATAATGAAACTTAAAAAAGGGCACTGATATATTAGGTCAGTAGAGGGAGTATGTTTCATATGCCTAACTTGTTTCAAATTCTAAACTTGGAAAGTGTATGGAAAGATAACTTTTTGAATAATTGCAATTTGAAGATCAAGTAAATACAATAATTGTCTTTGGGAGTTAAATGATTTAACAATACCAATTTAACAGAACTTGGTATTCACTGATTGGAGAATATAGGGGGAAAAGGCTTCTCAAGAAACTAATGGCACTGGAATTAATGTTTCTCTAACCTCAAACTTGTATTAAGTTTCTTTGTAATAAGTCTATTCTGGATGTTAAATATTTTCCTCTCAACTGTGTATCAGCCAGATCCTTCAGGGGAAAACAAAACACTCAAAAAAAAACCTCCAGGGAACTACTAATTATTTTTAAGTAAGACAATCATTTTTAGCAAATGATAAAGAGTAAAGAAATGTGCAGATTGGGGCTGGGCACTATAGCTCACACCTGTAATCCCAGCACTTTGGGGAGGCTGAGGCGGGCGCATCATTTGAGATCAGGAGTTCGAGATCAGCCTGACCAACACGGTGAAACCCTGTCTCTACTAAAAATACAAAAAATTAGTCGGGTGTGGTGGTGCATGCCTGTAATCTCAGCTATTCAGGAGGCTAAGGCAGGAGAACCGCTTGAACCCAGGAGGCAGAGGTTGCAGTGAGCCAGGATCTTGTCAGAGTGAGACTCCATCTCAAAAAAAGAAAAGTTTGCACAGGTTGATTTTTAATAAAGTTTAAAAAGTATTTTTTTCAAAATTCTACAAAGCTAGCAAACTAGAAAACAGTAATTTTTAACCCTCTGTTATTGAAATAATGCTGCTAAGTATAAATAAAATATATATATATTTTTTGAGTTAGGGTCCCACTTTGTCCCAGCCTGGCATGCAGTGGCATCATCTCATCTCAATGCAACCTCTGCCTCCCAGGCTCAAGTGATCCTCCCACCTAAGCCTCCTGAGTAGCTGGGACTATAGGCACATGCCACCATGCCCAGCTAATTTTTGTAGAGAAAATAAAATTATTATAACAGGCATAAACACATCCTTCTAAATTAATGTGAAGCATAAGCAAAGCTGGGAAAAGTGTATCACTATCCACAGTATGTCATCCTTTATTTCCTAGAAATGTATTACTGAGATAAAGAAATTTTAATTTGGAACAGGTTTTTTTTTTTTGAGACGGAGTCTTGCTCTGTCGCCCGGGCTGGTGTGCAGTGGCCAAATCTCAGCTCACTGCAAGCTCCGCCTCCCAGGTTTACGCCATTCTCCCACCTCAGCCTCCCAGTTTTTTTTTTTTTTTAATAATAAAAGACTGAAGTTTTTATTAACATCTGGCTGTACCTCATATGTTAGGCTCTGAATGTACCATAGATAAATTCCATTGTACAGATTTACAAATTTGACTCATGTTCTAATTCCTAAAATGGTTTTATTCAATCATAGAGTAATCCGTTTTGCTGCATTTTTCCCCCAGGAATCTTTATCAAATTTTATTTGGAAAACTAAGTTTTTAAGAGAGGAAGGTCAAAAAAGGAAAAGTTTACCTACCCTAAGTTGCTTAGAAAATTCTGAAATTGCAAAGAATAGGAAAAATCATTAAATTACAAAATGACTTAACATGAGGATTCTTACAACATTTGACTTGAAGTCATATCCTGCTTTGCCAAAACAAAAGTATTTTGTTGGCTGAGTGTGGTGGCTCACACCTGTAATCCTAGCACTTTGGGAGGCTGAGGCGGGTGGATTGCTTGAGCTCAGGAGTTTGAGACCAACCTGGACAACATGGCGAAACCCTGTCTCTATAAAAAATAAAAAAATTAGCTGTGCATGGTAGCGTGCATCTGTAGTCCCAGCTATTTGGGGGCTTAGGCAGGAGGATCTTGTGAACCCAGAAGGTCAAGGCTACAGTGAGCATATATCATGCCACTGTACTCTAGCCTGGGTGACAAAGAGACCCTGCCTCAAAAAGAAAAAAAAAAAAAAGGAAAGATGATAATTCCATTACTATCTTATGTAAGCACAGCTTGCTCATCAAGCTAGAAAACAAATGTGACAAAGAAATGAGACTTTCTCCATAAATAATACTCAAAATGGTTTTTGCTTTAAAAAAAATTATTTCAGTTGAAGATTAGCTCCACTGCCAATTTGAGCTTCAAGAAGAACCATTTAAATTATAAAAATTACTTTTTAAATGATTGAGACTATTTTCCCTTTCCTTTTTTTTTGGAGACAAGGTCTTGCTCTGTTGCCCAGGTTGGAATGCAATGGTGTGGTTATAGCTCACTGTAGCCCTGACCTCCCAGGCTCAAGCTATCCTCCCATCTCAGCCTCCTGAGTAGCACAAGCATGCGCCACCATGTCCAGCTAATATTTAATTTTTAGTAGAGACGGGGTCTCCCCACGTTGCCTAGGATGGTCTCAAACTCCTGGGCTCAAGTGATTCTCCCACCTCCACTTCCCAAAGTGCTGGTATTACAGGTGTGAGCCACTGCACCCAGCCCCTTTCCTAAATGTTATAGTTCTAGGAACAAACATGGAAAAAATATATTTCAGAGAGTTAGATGTAAATGTGATTTAAAAACCCTTCAAAGCTCTAAAACTTGATGAGAGTTTTATTTATTTATTTATTTATTGAGATGAAGTCTCGCTCTGTCACTCAGGCTGGAGTGCAGTGGCGTGATCTTGGCTCACTGCAACCTCCACCTCCTGAGTTTAGGTGATTCTCCTGCCTCAGCCTCCTGAGTAGCTGGGACTACAGGCACATGCCACCACCCCCAGCTAATTTTTGTATTTTAGTAGAGACAGGGTTTCACCATAATGGCCAGGCTGGTCTTGAACTCCTGACCTCAGGTGATCTGCCCGCCTTGGCCTCCCAAAGTGCTAGGACTACAGGAGTGAGTCACCATGCCTGGCCTGAAATTTTAACAAAATTTAACAAAATATCCATCCACTGTTATCTGTTTTTACAGCTTACTCTGGCTTGTTCTCGAAGTTCATCCACAATTAAGCGATCAACTCTAGATGGGTTGGAGGTCAGCCTTGGAATTGGAGTGTTGTTAGTACTGGATACTTTTTTTCCAGGATAATTCTTGGCAAGGGCTAATTCAGTCTGTAAAAAATTACATACTTTTAAAAAATTACATACTTTTTAGAATTTTCTAAATATGATTCGACCATGAATAATAGTTTTCATAAGCCTAATAGAATATTACCACTTTAAATGAAAATTCTGTTTTGGTATCAAAAGGCAACAAATGTAAACCACAATACCACAGTATTTTTCTATCTTTTTTTTGAGAGTCTCGCTCTGTTGCCCAGGCTGGAGTGCAGTGGCACAGTCTTGGCTCACTGCAACCTCCGTTTCCCGGGTTCAAGTGATTCTCCTGTCTCAGCCTCCCAAGTAGCTGGGATTACAGGCGCCTGCTACCACGCCCGGCTAATTTTTTGTATTTTTAGTAGAGAATGGGTTTCACCATGTTGGCCAGGCTGGTCTCCAACTCCTGACCTTGTGATCCACCTGCCTTGGCCTCCCAAAGTGTTGGGATTACAGGCGTGAGCCACGGCGCCCAGCTATCATCTTAATACAAATAGAATACCTGAGTATACAAACAGGTTAACACTAAAAAAATTAAAAGAAATAAACTTGTAACCACTAAGGGGGTAAAAAATCTACTTCAGGGCAAGTCAACTTAAAATAACAATAACTTTAAAATGTCAAGCATTTTTTTGTCTTCATTTATTTAAGCTTCCCATTGGCCAACCCCATCCATTTTTAGTTTTTAAGTAACCCACTTAATTCCTTACAGTCATGAACTTATAGCAAATCCTGGACATTATAGAATTCAGCTCAGAAATAAGGCAAGTTGGCTGGGTGCAGTGGCTCACACCTGTAATCACAGCACTTGGGACATCAAGGTGGGAGGATTGCTTGAGGCCAGGGGTTTGAGACCACCGTGGGGAACAGGGTGAAACCCAATGTCTACAAAAAATTAAAATTAGCTAGGCATGGTGGCATGTGCCTGTAGCACTAGCTACTCAGGAGGCTGAGGAGGAAGGATTGCTTGAGCCCAGGAGTTTGGTTACAGTAAACTATGATTGTGCCACTGTACTCTAGCTTGGGCAACAGAGCGAGACTCTGTTTCTTTAAAACAACAACAAATAAAGCAAAAAGAAATAAGGCAAGTACTCTTAAACTACACTAAGGTAAACAGAATGAAGACAGGCAAAAGGAACATACTGTTACTCCCAAATGGTTAACTTTGTGTTACCTTTTTTCTCTCTTTTTCTAATGCTCTCCATTGTTCATAGCACTCTTCTAGACGAATATGAAGTTCACTGGCTGGTCCACTACGGGTTTTAACTGGTCTTTGAAATCCAAAAGTTGGCACGAGACCAGAAAAAGAATTATCACCATACATCATATCATTAAAATAAGGGTACAAATGGCTTAAGTCATCATAAGAAAATAAGTCATAGGAATCCAACAGTGGAACAACTGAATGGCCAAATGGGTGGGTGGATCTTAGGGGAAACCCATTTGAACCAAGTTGTTGAAAACCCTGATTATGCCTTAAGTCTCCCATCATATAATTATTAGAAAAGCATGACGCTTGTGTGCGATTCACACGGCTATTAATACTGTCTCCACCTCTCGTTCTGTGGCTATTAGAATGACCCTGTGACTCCAGTAGATCTTGGTATGTATTTTGTGATAAGCCATCTAAATGCTTTGAACCTTCCTCAGGATCATAATGTCCACTCTGGGGCTTGGCTTGAAAATTATGTTTGTTTACATTTTCAATTATCCCATACTGCTGAGCTGAATAGTTATCACAAAATCCATTTGGCTGCTTTATTTTTTTATCCGTAACCAATTCAAAGAGATTTTCTTCTCCAGGCTTTGTTAGTCCTTCTATGTGATTGACAGATTGGATTCTTTCTGCACCATTGTAACTAAAATCAAAACTAGAAAATGCTGAAGGGTTTTCTTGGCAATACTTCTGAAATAAATTGCTATTTGGGGTTAAGTTTATGGATGATAGTTGGGGGAAATCTGAAGAATGGTTAGAACCTTTTGAAGCTGCACTTAAATGACTATTTAATTTCATCAAGTTACCTTGATTTCGATAAGGAATAGGAGTGTTATTTTTTGTTTGAACATTCATCCAAGTTGGTCTGTTTAAATTGATACCTCCTGAAGATGCTGCTGAATTTGATAATAAATTCACTGATTTAAAATACTCAGAATTTGGGGGATCAGGTTTAGCAAACTGTTGCTTTTCTGTAACGTTAGCAAAATCATTAGCGGGACAAGCTGTGTGAGGTTTTAGTCCATATTCTGAGGTTAAGCCAAAATCAGCAGTGAATGCTGCTTCCTTTGCAAACTGTTTCTCTGTCAGATGTGGAGTAGTTTTTGGAAATGTGAAATTCTGCTGGTCAGGCATTGTCTCCTCCATTTTTTTCTGATTCGCTGGTTTAACCTGAAATAGCTTTGTGTAGGTATCTGCTTCTACAGTTGGTGTTTCAGGTGTGCCATTGGCTAATTTTTTGCTATCTTGGACACTAAAATTTGAACATTTATTAAGCTTAGCCTTATTAGGATGAACATATTCTGGGTATCTACAATAATCTACATTTTCATTGTATCTATTAAATTGAGAAAGAAACATCTCTGCCCTTTTTTGCTGTAATGGTGCTTCAAGACCTTTAGTACATATTCTGTCCCTTCCATAAGGGTAAATATCAACTCCTGATTCTTTCATGATGTCAGACAGACCAGTTTGTGGTGTAAAACAGTTTTTGATAAATGGATATTCTTGGAATGCTGTCTTAGCTGTATCATTTGTCTGCATATTGTGACAGTTAGAATGATCACTTCGTGAGGGGTATATCCATTGTTCTTCAAGGTCTAAACCAGTAAATCCATGATAAAGTTCATCTATTTTTTGTTGTGGTGTGAGATTACTGTTATGCAGGTATTGCTTTTCCATTGCTGACATAGATTCACCACTATAAAAAGCTTGCTGAGAGATGGCTGTATCTATTGGCCTTTTGGTTTCTGTTAAGAGGTCATGGTGATCTGCAAATCTGCTTGTGTTCATTGGCCAAACTGACTTTAAATTGGAGGAGCAGGTCCTAGAACAAATAAATATATTTAATTACAACTTAGGTTTTAAAGACTTTATTTCCTCAGTGGAAAAGGGAGAAAAGGTCTTCAAAAACATTTATCTTGCCCCATGTCACCATTCTCAAATCCCTTTCAACTCTGCTTTATAAGCTACCATTAGCTCCAGATAAGTATCTGTCACATGAAATGTGCTATATGTTATATAAATATGCATTTTAATGTCTTCACTGTACTTTCCCAAGAGACAATAACTAAGGCCTAATATGTGACTTCATGGTCTTAGATGATTTATCTATAGTAAGCAGAAAATAAGTTTTTCCTTTGCTTAGGTTATTATATAAAAGCATTGTTGTCCACAGTTTTTTTTTTTTTTTTTTAATGAAAAAAGATGTGTTTTGCTTAAACTCTGTGAAATTAAAATATTTTAATTGGTTATATGTGTGCTACATACTTCCTTATTTATGAAATAGGATATTTGTGTAATATGGCTTCCACACTCAAATAAAACAATTAAAACATTAAAAAATTTTCTAACACATGAATAAAATCCATATGTATTTCTGCATAGTAGTAATGAGTTTTATTCTTTGGGATCTATGTATAAAAGCTCCCTTGAATTTATATTCTTTAAGCCAATCTTTAGTTCATGAACTCAAGGGAAATAGCTCTGAATTATGCAAGAATAATTCTTCAATGAAAGTCCTTACACAAAACCTTAGACTGAACTTCCAATTGTATAGCAAATACTTCAGCAAAATCAAGTCTCCTTGAAACAATATTTGAATTAATATATCTACTGTCAGATGATCCACTGTTAAGTAAAAATAAAAGTTAATAAACAGGGTAATCTAGTGTATGTTAGTTTAAAAGCCTGTTATATACTAACCCTTCAGCAAAGTATGGCTGTGACTTATCTTGTTCTTCCAAAATGTTAGACACAAGTCCATATAAGTCTGTTTCACTGCCATAGTCATTTCTTTCTGTTTGAATCCTAAAAATAAATGAATTTGTGCTGAAATACAATATATTGATTACTCTTTCCAGACTTATCCTACCTTACCATTTTTATCTATAAAATATTTGGACTGAATCTACACCATCATTTCAAATAAAGAAGAGACTAGAACTCAAGAATATTATCTTTTCCGCATAAATATTTTTATGTGGAAATATCTTTTCCAAATAATATTTCTCCTTCATTTCAAATCCTATATCTAACTTACAGTATATGCTTACCTCTTATTTCTCCACAACACATGCTTTTCATTTTAGGTGACCAAGATATAAATCTCTCATCTATGATGTCACAGACATAATTGGTATCATAGCTGCTCCTGAAAGCAAGTCTTGTCCTATTATATATCATTCCATCAACACCTGCTCAGCTTCCTCATTTGCAATTTGAAAACCATATGAACCTGATGCTCTATTTTTGTGACTCTATACTAAATATTGGATAAAAAAGTGAAATGTGATATGGTCACCCTAGACACCATAGCAATTTTGCAGTTGTTCCTTACATGTAACAGATTTGGAAGCCATCCTTAATCTTTGCAAAGTATGACTGGATGGAGTTCCTTATATCCCAGAAATCCACCTAGTAACTGATACTGACTAAATACAAAATGTAAAAACCACAAGCACATGGAAGATTGTTACCTTTTACCTGTTACAATTTTTGGGTAATTTCTTCCTAGAAGTAATACAGGTTGAGTATTCCTTATCCAAAATGCTTGGGATCAGAGGTGTTTTGGATTTCAGGTTTTTTTCTTGGATTCTGGAAATATACATTATACTTCGAATATATATTTGTATATTTGGTTGAACATCCCTGATCCAGAATCTGAAATGCTCCAATGAGTATTTGTTTTGAGCATCATGTCAGCACTCAAAAAGTTTTGGATTTTGAATCAGTTTGGATTTTGGATTTTCAGATTGGGATGCTCAACCTGTACGTTTGTTTGTTTATTTATTTTTGAGACGGAGTGTCACTCTGTTCCCCAGGCTGCAGTGCGTGATCTCTGCTCACTGCAACCTCCGCCTCCCAGGTTCAAGCGATTCTCCTGCCTCACCCTCCCAAGTAGCTGGGACTACAAGCGCGTGCCACCACGCCTGGCTAATTTTTTTTGTATTTTCAGTAGAGACAGGGTTTCACCATGTTGGTCAGGCTGGTCTCGAACTCCTGATCTTGTGATCTGCCCACCTCGGCTTCCCAAAGTGCTGAGATTACAGGCGTGAGCCACTGCTCCTGGCCCTGTACGTTGCTTTATAATAAATTGTAACTTCCTGTTTTTTCATATTTCAACATTTCATAGTGTTGGGATATTTTAGAAATAAAATACCTTATATTTGCATAACACTCATATTTAATTGATCTTTATAACACTGGAAGGGTAAGCATTAGTAACCTTTCGTTATTATCTGTTGAATAAATGAATGATCATTTGAGATATTAAGAAACTTGTATTTTGCAAGGGTATATGACTTGACAAACTACTTCATACTTGCTAGTCTGCCTATAAGTCCAATACCTTTTCTACTACATGTGTTATCTCATGAAAGTTCAATATAAAAGCTTTTTTGTGTAATTATGTATTAGTATATATCTAAAAAATATATTCAATGTAATGTATACCAAATTGCTAGCAGCTGTTATTGGGTGGTGGGGGAGAAGGTTAAGACAGACTTTCACTTTTCTTGATATATATTTCTGAAAAGTTTGAATTTTTTCACTTGACCTTAGCCAAAAGCTGAGAAGAAATAGGCTTGAATTTTTTCAATAGCATATATCAACTTTTTTTTTTTTTTGAGACGGAATCTCGCTCTGTCGCCCAGGCTGGAGTGCAGTGGCCGGATCTCGGCTCACTGCAAGCTCCGCCTCCGGGGTTTACCGCCATTCTCCTGCCTCAGCCTCCCGAGTAGCTGAGACTACAGGCGCCCGCCACCTCACCCGGCTAGTGTTTTTGCATTTTTTAGTAGAGACGGGGTTTCACCGTGTTAGCCAGGATGGTCTCGATCTCCTGACCTCGTGATCTGCCCGTCTGGGCCTCCCAAAGTGCTGGGATTACAGGCTTGAGCCACCGCGCCCGGCCAGCATATATCAACTTTTAAAATATTTTTGTTTTTTGTAGAATAATGTATTATATGGACTTTCTAATAAAATCATTATTTAGAGAATTTGCCAAGAATTTTAATTTTTAACACTTTTCTAATAAATACAAATAACTATTTCCTGATTAGACTAAAGATGCATCAGCCGGTATAAATAGCTCCCATACATAATTAAAGATAGATGTCACTCCCTTAGGGATCCTCTTTGCAACAGGCTCCCATAATATCCTAGTTATCGTCATCGTCATTATCATCATTATCATCATCAAGATTATAAAGGCAAGGATAATATTTGCCATGTTTAAATTCTGGTATTCCCCCATAGAAAAGCATCTGATGTACAGGGGGCCCTTATTATTTGTGGAATTGAACAGAAAAATAATTTAAAATATCTTATGTTTGATAAAACCCTGTTTGTTCTGTAGTTGTGAAGGAAAAAAATGGAAAATTTAGAACTGGATGACAAAAACATCTAAAAGTTTTAACTCATTCATATAAGTCATCTTTAGAAAGAAGAACTTGAGATTTATGCACTAAATGTTCCCACTAATGAATTTTTTTAAGTAATAACCTAGCTGGGCAGAGGCTCATGCCTGTAATTCCAGCACTTTGGGAGGCCAAGGTAGGAGGATGCTTTGAGACCAGGAGTTCAAGACCAGCCTAGGCAACAAAGTGAGACCTCATTTCTTAAAAAGAAAAGGAAACACAATTTTTTAAAGTTAGCTGACCACCGTGGTGCATACCTGTAGTCCCCGCTACCGTGGAGGCTGAGGCAGGAGGATGGCTTGAGCCCAGGAGTTCAAAGTTGCAGTGAGTCATGATCTCACCACTGCACTCCAGACTGGGTGACAGAGCGAGACCCTGTCTCAACAAAACAAAACACCGTAAAAACTATACACAAATAACTGCCCAGTTTACACTTTCCTAAAAGTATGGAAAACCTAGAATGCCACAACAGTAAAATGCTGATGTAGGGAACAGAGAACAAATAAACCTCAGTTCCTATGTAATTAAATTTAAAATTACCTCAATTACCCTGAGAAACGAATTAATTTACCTGTTCTTTATACTGATCTGAGAATTAGAAGGTTGTTTAATATCATCTCCATAAGTAGACCATGGTGCACAGAAAAGTGAAGAATCTACAGAACTTGAATATTCTGTTGAAGAAAATGGAGTATAGGTCTGCCTTAGGTCTACATTGTCTTCACTCTGAAAGTTTTAAGAAATGTTTATCAGACACATCAAAACTTCATTTGTTATAGAATATTAGAAAAATAAGAAAGCAGGGGAAATAACACAGATGTAAGAGTTGGGAGAATTACATTCAAATGTAGACTTAGTGACTTAAGCTTGCTTTATACCAGGGATTGGCAAACTTTTTCTGCAAAAGGCCAAATAGTAAATATTTTAGGCTTAGCTGGCCATTAAGGTCACTGTCAAAACTCTTCAACTCTAATGCTGCAGCACTAAATCAACCATAGACAATAAACAAATGGGTTTGGCTGCACTGCAATAAAACTTTATTTACAAAACAGGCATCGGGCAGATCTGGCTCCTTGTTGCTGGTCCATGGCAGAAAATACCTACAATTATTGTGCTTTTTTGTAATTCTTTGAATAGATAAGCATTATGTGGATACTAGCAATGTTATTTTTAATAAATTATATATAAAATTCAGTCTTGGGGCCAGGCGTGGTGGCTCACGCCTGTAATCCCAGCACTTTGGGAGACCAAGGTGGGTGGATCACGAGGTCAGGAGATGAGACCATCCTGGCTAAAACCCGTCTCTACTAAAAATACAAAAAATTAGCCAGGCGTGGTGGTGGGAGCCTATAGTCCCAGCTACTTGGGAGGCTGAGGCAGGAGAATGGTGTGAACCCGGGAGGGGAAGCTTGCAGTGAGCCGAGATTGTGCACTGCACTCCAGCCTGGGCAACAGAGCAAGACTCTGTGTCAAAAATAAATAAATAAATAAAATGCAGCCTTAATGTCCCCAATCTCTGAAAAAAGTTAATGTATATTTATATAGAATTTTACACTATTCAAAGAAATTTCACATATATTATCATATTCAGTAAACCTTGTGACATGAGTATTATTTTACTTTAAAAACAAGGAAACTGAGGCTGCAAGTCACTCAGCCAATATGTAACAAATCTAAAACCAAAATTCAAGGTCTTCTTCCTTCTAGTCCCGGGCCTTTTATACAGTATCCTTTTTTGTTTGTTTGTTTTTTGGAGACAAGAGTCTCGCTCTGTCGCCCAGGCTGGAGTACAGTGGCGAGATCTTGGCTCACTGCAACCTCTGCCTCCTGGGTTGAAGCGATTCTCCTGCCTTAGCCTCCCAAGTAGCTGGAATTACAGGCACCTGCCACCATGTCTGGCTAATTTTTGTATTTTCAGTAGAGAGTTTTAGGATTTCACCATCTTGGCCAGGCTGCTCTCGAATCCTGACCTCAAGTGATCTGCCCGCCTTGGGCCTTCCAAAGTGTTGGGATTACAGGCGTAAGCCATTGCACGCAGCCTCGGTGAATGCTTCTATAATGAACTTGAGTAAACAGAAAGTTTGGGTGTTAAGTTTCTTTTTTTTTTTTTAAATAGAGATGGGGTCTCGCTGTGTTGCCCAGGCTGATCTTAAACTCCGGGCCTCGAGTGATCCTCCTGCCTTAGCTTCCCAAAGTGCTGGGATTACAGGTATGAGTCACTTAGCCAGGCCTTGGGTTTTTTTTTTTTTTTTTTTTTGAGACGGAGTCTCGCTCTGCCACCCAGGCTGGAGTGCAGTGGCCAGATCTCAGCTCACTGCAAGCTCCGCCTCCTGGGTTCACGCCATTCTCCTGCCTCAGCCTCCCGAGTAGCTGGGACTACAGGCGCCCGCCACCTCGCCTGGCCAGTTTTTTGTATTTTTTTTAGTAGAGATGGGGTTTCACCGTGTTAGCCAGGATGGTCTCGATCTCCTGACCTCGTGATCCGCCCGTCTCGGCCTCCCAAAGTGCTGGGATTACAGGCTTGAGCCACCGCGCCTGGCCCAAGCCTTGGGTTTTAAGATTTTAATGATTCAAACCCTGAAGGACCGTGTAGGGAAAGTGAATTTAACAAACAAAAAAAGATTAAGCTAATTTATACATTGTTTATTCTAGAAAATGCTTCCTTACAGAAGACTGAAAGTATAAATTCAAAATTTTTAACTCTCCAGATAAGGAACTATTAAAACCTGAGATGCAATAACTATAAATACCCAGACATAAACACAATGAAAATAGTATTTTCTTATAAATACAGAAGAGAGATAATTCTGGCCGGGCGCAGTGGCTCACACCTGTAATCCCAGCACGTTGGGAGGCCTAGGTGTGCAGATCACCTGAGGTCAGGAGTTCAACTCCTGACCAACATGGTGAAACCCCGTTTCTATAAAAATACAAAAATTAGCCGGGCGTGGTGGCAGGTGCCTGTAATCCCAGCTACTCTAGAGGCTGAGGCAGGAGAGTCACTTGAACCCGAAAGGCAGAGGTTGCAGTGAGCCAAGATTGAGCCACTGTACTCCAGCCTGGGCGACATAGGGAGAGACTGTCAAAAAAGAAAGGAAAGAAAGAGAGACAGAGAGAGAGACAAACAGAAAAAGAGAAAAAGAGAGAAAGAGAGAAAAGATATAATTCTGGCTAAAAGTATTTTCTAATTGCTTTTATTCTGTTAATATTTCTAAGTTTTTGTTCCTAATAGATATGATCACTGAAAAACATTTAAACTATATAACCATGTTATACAATACGAACAAAATATGAACATTAAGAAATACCTTCCAATCATCCATCTTAAAGAATCTCAAAATATTTTACAACCATTTGTTCAAGTTCTGGTTATGATTCTATTTAAAATCCACACATTATAATTTTTCTGTTTATAGTTTATATTACAACTATTCTCAAGCTGAGGAAATGGAAATACAGAAGGCATTTTGCTGAGAGCTAAAACTAAAAACTACCTTCCCAGAATTTGTTAGTTAGCAGCAACTTTTACAAAGGCTTTTTATCTTTCTTTCCTAATTTTATCCCTTGAGTTCTAAAGTTATCATCATAGGCTCACTCTTACTGTGTGAAGTATCCAAAGTGACATAAATAATTGTTCATCTTTTTGAAATAGTTGCTTAAACAAAAGGAACATTTTCAGATTATGTAATGTCAAATGAGTAAACAGTATTTGAAATTAAAAATATTTGGGGAGTATTCTTTCAAGTACATTTTACATTTTAAAACAAATTTTGAATATGACAAATAAAAATCATTTTAAAGGATTGACTTAACTTTCGTATTCTTGGGTTAAAACAACTAAAGTAATGTGGTGGGTTCAAACATAATTATACTTGAAATATCTGCATCCCTTTCGTTAACAGAGGCCAGGAAATATGCAAATATTTGAGTGGCATATTAACTGGATTAACTTAAAAATGTATCACTTATATCCTTAACATACTTAAAACAATGAACTGAAATTAAATCCAAGTAAATTTTAGTCCGGATGTAAACACTGCAGAGAGCAGTGGAACTATGGTCTGGGTTCCACTTGAGCTTTGTCATTTAGGGCACAAATCAAGCTCTCTGAGGCACAGTTTCTCAATCTGTACAGTGGCATAATAATATACAAGTTTCTTAGTGCGGATTAAATACAATAATTTATTTCTAGATATTGTTATAATTCAAAGTACAACAATATCAACATTGATGTACTGGTTAAATAATTTCAAATGAAAATTGCTTACATTACCCAAGCTTTATTTCCTTTGATTAATAAATTTAAATGTATTGGTGAGGTAAGTGGAAGCATGTAATTTAAGACATTGTTGAAACCAGAAAATAAAGGAGTAAAGTGAAATTTTCACCTTTAAATTATCAAAAATATGTCTGTACCAACTTGCAATAAATGCCTGAAGGAAAAAAATATATTGTGATCTTACTAAATAAGTGGATTTTCTTACATTGCTAGCCTCATGTTATGCTGAGGACAAGATGGAAACAAATCAATGAAAAATCTTATTCCTTAACTTGTTTTCTTTTTTCTTTCCTTTTTTTTTTTTTGAGAGGGAGTCTCGCTCTGTCACCCAGGTTGGAGTGCAGTGGCATGATCTTGGCTCACTGCAACCTCCACCTCCCTGGTTCAAGATTCTCCCGCTTCAGTCTCCCAAGTAGCTGGGATTACAGGTGCCTGCCACCACATCCTGCTGATTTTTGTATTTTTAGTAGAGATGGGGTTTCACCATGTTGGCCAGGCTGGTCTTGAACTCCCGAACTCAGGTGATCCACCCGCCTTGGCCTCCCAAAGTGCTGGGATTACAGGCATGACCCACCCCGCCCGGCCTTAACTTGTTTTCAAAGCAAAGTATATATTCTGAAAACACTGTATTTAAAAGATTGTAGCCGGGCACAGTGGCTCACACCTGTAATCTCAGCACTTTGGGAGGTCGAGGCAGGCGGATCACGAGGTCGAGATCAAGACATACTGGCTAACACGGTGAAACCCCGTCTCTACTAAAAATACAAAAAATTAGCCGGTCGTGATGCCGAGGGCCTGCAGTCCCAGCTACTTGGAAGGCTGAGGCAGGAGAATGGCGTGAACCCTGGAGGTGGAGCTTGCAGTGAGCCAAGATCGCGCCACTGCACTCCAGCCTGGGTGATAAGAGCAAGACTCCGTCCCAAAAAAAGGAAAAAAAAAAAAAAAAAAAAGATTGCTACTGGGCTGGGCGCAGTGGCCTGAAATCCTAGCACTTTGGGAGGCCGAGGCGGAAGCATGGCTGGAGCCCAGGAGTTCGAGACCAGCCTGGGGAACATGGCGAAACCCGGTCTCTAAAAACAACATAAAAATTAGCCGGGCATCGGCCGGGCGCGGTGGCTTAAGCCTGTAATCCCAGCACTTTGGGAGGCCGAGACGGGTGGATCACGAGGTCAGGAGATCGAGACCATCCTGGCTAACACGGTGAAACCCCGTCTCTACTAAAAATACAAAAAACTAGCCGGGCGAGGTGGCGGGCGCCTGTAGTCCCAGCTACTCGGGAGGCTGAGGCAGGAGAATGGCGGGAACCCGGGAGGCGGAGCTTGCAGTGAGCTGAGATCCGGAACTGCACCCCAGCCTGGGCGACAGAGCGAGACTCTGTCTCAAAAAAAAAAAAAAAAAAAAAAAAAAAATTAGCAGGGCATGATGGCAGGTGCCTGTAATCCGAGCTACTCGGGAGGCTGAGACGGAAGAACTGCTTGAACGGGGGAGACAGAGGTTGCAGTGATCCGAGATTGCGCCACTGCACTCCAGCCTGGGCAACAGAATGAGACTCCGTCTCAAAAAACAAAACGGCCGTACGCGGTGGCTCATGCCTACAATCCCAGCACTTTGGGAGGCCAAGGTGCGCGGATCACCTCAGGTCGGCGAGTTCGAGACCAGCCTGACCAATATGGAGAAACCCCGTCTCTACTAAAAATATAAAATTAGCCAGGCGTGGTGGCGCATGCCCGCAATCCCAGCTACTCGGGAGGCTGAGGCAGGAGAATAGCTTGAGCCCGGCTGGCGAAGGTTGCAGTGAGCCGAGATGGCGCCACTGCACTCCAGCCTGG
>NC_045449.1:53236043-53236661 GCF_002776525.5 Piliocolobus tephrosceles | reverse complement strand
GCGAAGGTTGCAGTGAGCCGAGATGGCGCCACTGCACTCCAGCCTGGAAGACAGAGCAAAACCCTGTCTCAAAAAAAAAAAGAAAGAAAGAAAGAAAAGAAAAAGAAAAAAAAGGTTGTCTCCGGTTTTCTTTTCCTTAACTGTGGAGCCACTAAACCCCTATGAATCGGAGGCTCGAGTAAATTAATTTGATTGAGAATAAATCGTGTAACAGGGGCGGAGTTTATTCAAGGACCTGCGATTTGTAGCAATCGTAGAAGGAAGCGGAGCCAGTCAACATCACGCTGCCGAAGACATCGGTTAACCTGTTGCCGGCGTCGGCGCCGAGGTTCCAGCAGCGATTCGCACCTCCAGGGAACGCGACTTTGGGCTGCAGCACGCGGGAACAGGAAATATCAGAAAGTGGTCACGAGGGTGACGCCGAAGCTGTGAAACGGCCCGACACCTGTCCCACGTAGGCGGTTCGGCTCAATTCCGAACCCTCTCAGAGGGCACGAATTTGCAAGGGCCCGCGCTTCCAGCCTCGGGATTCTCACTCTTCCCTCGGGCCCCCTAAGTGCCACCCAGAGGGGCGCCCCTCCCCGGCCACCGCCTCAGCGCGACGGCTGCCTCCCGGGA
>NC_045449.1:53158903-53236033 GCF_002776525.5 Piliocolobus tephrosceles | reverse complement strand
CCCCTCCCCGGCCACCGCCTCAGCGCGACGGCTGCCTCCCGGGAATCACGGCGACCCGGGCTCCGTCCGGCCCGTCCAGTCAGCCCGCGCCGCGCCCCCCGCCTGCCCGCCCCGTCCGGGCTCCCCACCGACGACCCGCCTCTGCCGCCCCGTCTGGGGACGCGTCCCCTCCTCAGCCTCTCCTCCTTGTCGCCTCTTGCAAGCCTGGCCGCCCCCTGGACCCTGCCCTTCCCCATCCGTTACCTCAAGTCCTTCCTCCCTCAGGCCTGAGGGGTGAGGGCGCGGGCAGGTGTCTCCGCGTCTCACCTCCATGGGGCCCCCCCAGCCTCTCCCGGACTAGGCACAGCTCCTGGGGTACGGGGGTGAGGGGGGCGTACAGGCCCGGCTCCCTCAGCCCGCACCCCGCCGTCTCCGCAGCTGCCTCCGCCGCCCGGGCGCTGCCTGAAGCCAGTCTACGGGTGGGGGGGGGCCGGAGCGGGGAGGGAGGGGCGGGGGCAGAGGCCGTTACCTGGCCTGTATAGGGCTCGCGACTAGGCACAAGGCACAGGCGCGCCCCGCCCCGCTGTGAGGCCCGCCCCCCGCTTCGCGCCCCGCCATTGGCCCGATGCCCATCCAATGGGCGACCACTCCAGGCTCCGTTACCCCCCAGAGACAAGGAGAAGAAGGGGCGGTTAGGGAACCTCGCTCTCTCGCCGCTTCTGAGCTTTTCCCGCTCAAAGTAAATGTGTTTGGGATTGGCCCGGACTGGCAGGCACCGGCCCGATGATTTGCTGATAGGGCAGCGGAGAGGCGGGGCGTGGAAGGTTGAAAGAGCGCAGCCCTACCGGGTGGGAGAGGTGTTGGGGGCGCTTGGAAGATTTGAGAAGTCGCTCAGCAACTGGCTCATCATCCAAAACCTAGCCGTTGCACACATTTCATTTGTCCGACATTTCATATTTGTCCCTTAGCCCCTCCCGTAGCTCCCAGAATCCTTTGGAGCTGCCCAGAGACTAATATATCTTGTACCGGTTTGGGGAGGGCGAGGAACAACTTGTGGACTGGGTGTTGTTGGGAGACCCCCCTTTTGAGGGAGAGCTGCCCTGTGTCCTAAGCCCGGGCTTCCAGTCAGGATTAAGACTGAGTGTTAATGTGACTTTTGAACAAAGTTTGCTGTGACCTTTTGTTCGTTTGTGTTGTTTGTCTGTGTAAAACAGGGTCTTGCTCTGTCGCCCAGGCTGGAGTGCAGTGGTGCTATCATAGCTCCTTGCAGCCTTGAACTCCCGGGTTCAAGCGATCCTCCCGCCTCAGCCTCACGAATAGCTGGGGCTGCAGGCTACGCGACGCCGCCACTCCTGGCTAAGTTTTTAAATTTTTTTGTAAAACTGAGGGACCTGGGGGTTGGGTCTCTTTATGTTGCCCAAGCTGGTCTCAAACACCTGGTCTCAGCCTCCCGAGTAGTTGGGGCTACAGGCGCATGCCACCACTCTCAGCTAATTTTTTTGTTTTGTTTTGTGAGATGGAATGTCACTCTGTCGCCAGGCTAGAGTGCAGTGGCACAAAGGTTCACTACAACCTCTTCCTCCCGGGTTCGAGCGATTATCCTGCCTCAGCCTCCCGAGTAGCTGGGACTACAGGCCCATGCCACCACTCCCAGCTAATTTTTGTATTTTTAGTAGAGACGGGAATTTCACCATGTTGTCCAGATGGTCTCGATCTCTTGACTTCGTGATCTGCCCGCTTCAGCCTCCCAAAGTTCTGGGATTACAGGCGTGAGCCACCGCGCCTGGCCCCAGCTCATTTTTTAATTTGTCTGTAGAGCCGGGGTTGGAGGTGGGGATGGGGGTGGGGGCGGGGGTCTCTTTATGTTGCCCAGACTAGTCTTGAACTGAACTCTTGGCCTGAAGTGATTCTCCGCCTCGGCCTCCCAAAGTGTGAGATTACAAGTGAGAATTTACATAAAGAAGCCATTCCAGGCACCCAACAAACCATTTTATATGGCAGTCAGTTTGGGGATATGACGGTCTCAGAGAAATGCTAGTTTTTGTCCCCAGACACTGCTAAAAAATGAGATAGTTGAAATATAAAAGAAGTAAACACAGCACTTTTAGGCTGTTTTTATATTTAAAATCAAAACTTGAGAAACAAGCACTTAAGTGGAAGATACTGTTTTGACTCAGATACGAATGGAAGTAGGAGGATGAGTTTTATTGACCCATATTGTCCTGATAATTACTTCAGGTCTCTACTCGGCTTTGAGTTCAGAAAGCTCACCAAGACTGGGCACAGTGGCTCATAACTGTAATCCCAGCACTTTGGGAGGCCAAGGCAGGAGGATTACTTGAGCCCAGGAGTTGCCCAGCTAGGGCAACATAAGGAGACTTCCTCTCTACGAAAAAATTAACAGTTGAGTGTGGTGGTGTGCGCGGTACTTGCACTTGGGAGGCTGAGGTGGGAGGATCGCCTGAGCTGGAGAGTTAGAGGATGCAGTGAGCCATAATTACTCCATTACACTCCAGCATGGGCGACAGAGCAAGACCCTGTTTCAAAAAAAAAAAGGAAAGAAAAGAGAAAAAGCTGCTGAGCTTATACCTGCAATCCCAGCGTTTAGGGAAGCAAAGGCAGGAGGATAGATTGAGCTCAGGAGTTTGAGATTTGCCTGGGCAATATAGTGCTCCACAAAAAGGAAAACCAAAATGTGCATGCACACACACACACTAAAAGAAAAAGCTGACCAGGTGGTGTGGCTCTAACAGCTAAATTTCTCTGCCTCAGTCTTAAAGTTGCTGGTGTAGAGCTCATTGCATTGAGAACTACTGGCTTTTTCCCCCTCTCCAATACTCCCCAGAAGAGTTTTGAAAAACTATGAATCCTCTTATGTATTTTTGTAGTAAAATATATAGAAGATTTGCCATTTTTAAGTGTTCGGTTAAGTGGCATTAAGCATGTTCATAATGTTGTGTAACCATGACCGCTCTACAGTTTCAGAACTTTATTAATCACAAACAGAAACTCTGCATCCCATAAATAATTACTCTCCATGTCCCCTTCTCCCAGTTCCTGGCAACCACCATTCTACTTTCTATCTCTATGAATTTCACTACACTAGTTACCTCATGTAAGTGGAATCATACAGTATTTATCCTTTTGTGCCTGGCTAAGCATAATGTCATCAAGTTTCTTTCATGCTATAGCATATACCTGAATGTCATTCCTTTTTATGGCTGACTAAGGTTCCATTGTACGGATATACCACATTTTGTTCAAGTATTCATCTGTTTATAGACACATGGGTGGTTTCCATCTTTTTTTTTTTTTTTTTTTTTGAGTCAGAGTCTTGCTCTGTGCTGCAGACTGGAGTGCAGGCACAATCTTGGCTCACTGCAACCTCCCCCTCATTGGAGGAATCATTCAAACGATTATCCTGCCTTAGCTTCCCCAGGAGCTGGAATTACAGGCATGTGCCACCAAACCTGGCTAATTTTTTTTTTTTTTTGAGACACAGTCTTGCTCTGTTGTGCAGGCTGGAGTGCAGTGGCGTGATCTCAGCTCACTGCAACCTCTGCCTCCTGGGTTCAAGTGATTCTCCTGTCTCAGCCTCCTGAATAGATGGGATTACAGGCATGGACCACCATGCCCAGCTAATTTTTGTATTTTTAGTAGAGACAGGGTTTTGCCATGTTGGCCAGGCTGGTCTCGAACTCCTGACCTCTGGAGATCCACCCGCCTCGGCCTCCCAAAGTGCTGGGATTACAGGGGTGAGCCACCGTGACCAGCCTAATTTTTGTATTTTTAATAGAGACAGGATCTCACTGTGTTGGCCAGGGTGGTCTTGACCTCTTGACCTCAAGTGATCTGCCTGTCTTGACCTCTCAAAGTGATTACAGGCATGAGTCACTGCGCTTGGCCCTCAACTTTTCACTATTGTGAATAGTACTACTAGGAACATTGGTGTACAAGTATTTGATTCATTTTTTTTCCAGTTCTTTTGGGTGTATACCTAAGAGTGGTATTGTTGGGACATATGGTAATTGTATTCGATGTCTTGAGTAATTCCAAAACGTTTTACACTGTGGCTGCACCATTTTACATTCTCACCAACAATGCATGAGAGTTCCCATTTCTCCACATCCTCACCATTTTCTCCTTCCTTCCTTCCTTCCTTCCTTCCTTCCTTCCTTCCTTCCTTCCTTTCCTTCTTTCCTTCTTTCCTTTCTTTCTTGACACAGAGTCTCCCTTTGTCGCCCAGGCTAGAGTAGAGTGGCACGATCTTGGCTCATTGCAAAATCTACCTCCCGGGTTCAAGGGATTTTCGTGCCTCAGCCTCCCGAGTAGCTGGGATTACAGGCACACACAACCACGCCTGGCTAATTTTTTGTATTTTTTAGTAGAGACAGGGTTTTGCCATGTTACCCAGGCTGGTCTCGAACTCCTGAGCTCAGGCAATCCGGCTGCCTCGGCCTCCCAAAGTGTTAGGATTACAGGCGTGAGCCACTGCACCCAGCCTATTTTGGTGCAATCTCGGCTCACTGCAACCTCCGTCTCCCGGGTTCAAGCGATTCTCCTGCCTCAGACTGCCTTTTGAGTAGCTGGGATTACAGGCACACACCACCATGCCTGGCTAATTTTTCTATTTTTAGTAGAGACAGGGTTTCACCATGTTGGCCAGGCTGGTCTTGAACTCCTGACCTCATGATCCGCCTGCCTTGGCTTCCCAAGTAAAAAACTTTTTTTTCCACTTACTATTTTGGGGATATTTAAGTGAATCTGAAATTACTATTGGATTTTTTTTTTTTTTCCTTTTGAGACAGAGTTTTGCTCTTGCTGCCCAGGTTGGAGTGCAATGGTGCAATCTTGGCTCGCAGCAACCTCCACCTCCCGGGTGCAAGTGATTCTCCTGCCTCAGCCTCCCAAGTAGCTGGGATTACAGGGGCCCGCCACCACGCCCGGCTAATTTTTTGTATTCTTATTAGAGACGGGGTTTCATCATCTTGGCCAGGCTGGTCTAGAACTCCTGACCTCGTGATCCACCCGCCTTGGCCTCCCAAAGTGCTGGGATTACAGGCATGAGAAACCATGCCCGGCCTAATGGATTTTTAAAGAAAGATATTTAAAAACATTCTTTGGTAGAACTGAAGACAATTTAAACTGATTCCATTCAAAAAAACTTAGTGCAGAATGCAGACTTTCTCTTCCAAATATATGTAAAAGTTAGCTTCTTTTTTTTCCACCTGTGGAAGACAATGTACAATGTAGTACTCTTCAGATACACTAATGAGGCCCTTTTTATACTTTTACAGGGATGTAAACATTTCCTTTTGTAACATAAATAAATTATGGGTTTCATTTAAAAAAGCCTATCCCCAAGAAATGTTTTGAGTGTTAATATAAGTAAGATTTCATTATTCTCGTAAGTAAACCTTTGAGTTCAAATAAAGTTTTGTGGGTTTTCTTTTTTTGAAAATTGAAGGTATATGTAGGGGCTCAACCTAAATGCCAGGGAATTAACCCTCCATAGGAAGCAATCATAAAATTCTAAGTCAGTAGATAATTGAATTGATGCAGGTTTTTAAGTATTCTCTCAACTATATTAAATGAATTGTTTTTCCAGTTTTCTAGTGGTCCAAAAACTTAAATAGGCTGCAAATCTGCTGTGATTCAAACCGTGCAATTCCTCACAGGCATCTCTGACTTGAGGGACTGAGTTCCTGTAATTATATGTCCTGAAATTAACTGGGTTGCCAGATAGGTTTTCTCAACCTTTAATAGCTTGTTGGAAGCCTTACAGAATGCTCTTTATTAGAAATATTTGGAACTACTTCCCCCTTTTTGGATACTCAAATTAGTGTTTTTCTACTTCTCTGGCATAATTTGTATAGCTGCTTCCTTAGTAGAAAGTAAGCTTATCTTCTGCTTTTCCCCTTTTGGTTGGCTGGGGTGCTAGGTCACTCTTATCTGTGCTCTAGGAAACTTTTAGGTTTCTACTTAGCTTCGGATGACACCCTGAAAGATTTAGGGTCTGCTTCTGTTTGGGTTAGGGGGTAGATACTTGAATTCACTGGTCTTTTTTTGGTTCACTGCAGCCTTGACCTCCAGCACTCAAGCGATCCTTCCACTTCAGCCTCTAGAGTAGCTGCGACTAATCGGTGAGCACTATGCTCACTAATTTTGTGTATTTATTGTAGAGACAAGGTCTTACTGTGTTCCCAGGCTGCTCTCGGACTCCTGGACTCAAGGGATCCTCCTTCTTCAGCCTCCCAAAGTGCTAGGATAACACGCATGAGCCACCACGCCCGGCCAAATGGATTGTTTTTTATCAAAGATGCTGCAATATGAATATGCATCTTCCTACTATCCCTTCAAAAGTGAGAATTAATGTTGTTTTCTTTTCTTTCTTTCTTTCTTTCTTTTTTTTTTTTTTTTTTTGAGATGGAGTCTTTCTGTCGCCCAGGCTGGAGTGCAGTGGCGCAATCTTGGCCCACCACAACCTCCACCTCCCGGGTTCAAGCAATTCTCCTGCCTCAGCCTCCCAAGTAGCTGGGATTACGGGTATGCACCACCACCCCCAGCTAATTTTGTATTTTCAGTAGAGATGGGGTTTCTCCATGTTAGTCAAGCTGGTCTCGAACTTCTGACCTCAGGTGATCTTCCTGTGTCGGCCTCCCTAAGTTCTGGGATTACAAGTGTGAGCCACTGCACCCAGCCCAAAAAAGACTTTATTTTTCAGAGTACTTTTAGGTTCATGGCAAAACTGAGAAGGAAGTACAGAGAGGTCCCATATACAGATATCCTGCCCCTTCACAGATGCATCCTTCCCCAGTATCAGCATCCTGCACTAGAATGGTACATATGTTATCATCAATGAACCTACACTGACGTATCATTATCAATCAAAGTCCATAGTTTACATTAGGATCCACTCTTGGTGTTGTACTTTCTGTGGGTTTGGAAAAGTATATAGCAACATGTATCCACCATTTTGGTATCATACAGATAGCTTCACTATCGTAAAAATCCTCTATGCTCTGCCTATTCATTCCTGCCTCCCCCCAACCCCTGGCAACCACTGATTTTTTTTTTTTTTTTTTTTTTTACTTCTCCATAGTTTTGCCTTTTACAGAATGTCATAGAATTGGAATCATACCATATGTAGACTTTTCATATTGGCTTCTTTCACTTAGTAATATGCATTTAGGGTTCCTCCATGTATTTTCATGGCTTGATAGCTCATTTCTTTTTAGCACTGAATAATACTTCATTGGATGTACCACAGTTTTAACTACTCACCTACTGAAAGACATCTTTCAGTTTTGGCAATTATGACTAAAACTGCTATAAACACCAGTGCAAGTTTTTGGGTGGACATAGTTTACAACTCATTTGGGTAAATATCCAAGAGCACAATTGCTGGATCATATGGTAAGGGTATATTTAATTTTGTAAGAAACTGCCAAATTATCTTCCAAAGTGGCTATACTATTTTGCATTCCTACCAGCAATCAATGACAGTTCCTGTTGTTCCACATCCTTGCCAGTATTTGGAATTGTCAGTATTTTGGATTTTAGCCATTCTTTTTTTTTTTTTTTTTTTGAGATGGAATCTCTCTGTGTCGCCCCGGCTGTAGTGCAGTGGCATGATCTGAGCTCACTGCAACCTCCTGGGTTCAAGCGATTCTCCTGCCTCAGCCTCCTGAGTAGCTGGGATTACAGGCGCATATCACCACGCCCAACTAATTTTTTTTGTATTTTAGTAAGAGACAGAATTTCACCATGTTGGCCAGGGTTGTTTCAAACTCCTGACCTCAGGTGATCTGCCCACCTCGGCCTCCCAAAGTGCTGGGATTATAGGCGTGAGCTGCCATGCCTGGTCTAGCCATTCTAATAGACATGTAGTGGTATCTCATTGTTTAGTTTTTTTTTTTTTTTTTTTTTTTTTTAACAGGGTCTTGCTCTGTCACCTAGCTGGAGTGCAGTGGTGTGATCACGGCTCACTGGAGTCTCGACCTCCTGGGATCAAGCGATTCTCCCACCTCAACCTTTGAAGTAACTGGGACTAGTCACCATCATGCTTTGTTGATTTTTAAGGTTTTTTTTTTTTTTTTTTTTTGTAGAGATGGCAACTCCCTGTGTTGCCCAGTTTGGTCTCAAACTCCTGGGCTCAAGTGATCCTCCCACCTTGGCCTTCCAAGGTACTGGGATTACAGGCATGAACCACCACACCCATCTAATTTTTGTACTTTTAGTAGAGATGGGGTTTTCACCATGTTGGCCAGGCTGGTCTCAAACTCCTGACCTCAAATGATCCATCTGCCTCGGCCTCCCAAAGTGCTAGGATTACAGGCGTGAGCCACTGCGCCCGGCTTTCTTTCTTTCTTTTTTTTTTTCAAACCACTTTCTTTTGCATATCCCTGGCTCCTAATTTCTTCTATACTTTTTCTTACTGCTCCAGCTTCTAGATAAGTGGTTCTCAAGGTGTGGTCCTTCAACCAACAGCATCATCACCACCTAGGAACTTGTTAGAAATGGAAGTTCTTGCGCCCTGCCAAAACCAGAAACTCTGGGGATGGGTCCCAGCAATCTTTATTTTAACAGCCCTCCAAGCAATTCTGATGCAAACTTAAGTTTGAAAACATTGTTATATTAAAAGTAATGGCAAAAACCGCAATTACTTTTGCACCAACCTAAGAGCTCTGCACTGTTCAATATGGTAGCCTCTAACTATTGAATTTGTTTAATGCTATTATCTCCTTTATTCAAAAATAAATATTTCACTTTGATTCAACATATTTCAAATCACATTAAGTACAGAGAAGAAATACATTCCCTTTGGAGATTGTGAACACATGTTGGAAAGAGGCATGATCCAAACAATGGGGATGAAGTGAGTGCGGATTCCAGCTGCTTCCTGACCCAGAAGTTCCGCCCCTCTTCAGGTGGAGCTACTTATCAATTTTTAGGCGAGAAAAAGACACACACACACACAGACACACTGCCTTGAAGTCTGAAAGGCACATGAGTGGACCACAAGGTATATGGCACGTTCACTGATAAAACATCCCTTATTCCTTCCCAAGAAAAGCGGAGACACTTTAATTAAGTCAAAGGCCAGAGAAGGGCCCGGTGCGGTGGCTCACGCCTGTATCCCAGCACTTGGGAGGCTGAGGTGGGTGGATCCCAAGGTCAGGAGTTCGAGACCAGCCTGACCCATATGGTGAAACCCCATTTCTACTAAAAATACGAAAATCAGCTAGGCGTGGTGGCGTGTGCCTGTAATCCCAGCTACTCAGGAGGTTGAGGCAGGAGAATCGCTTGAATCCAGGAGGTAGAGGTTGCAGTGAGCCGAGATTGCATCATTGCAGTCCTGGGTGATAGAGCGAGACTGGGTGATAGTCTGGGTGATAGAGTGAGACTCCATCTCAAAAAAGAAGAAGAAAAAAAAAAAAAAACAGAGACGACAGGGTGCTCCTGCTTATAGCTCAGCAGCATGAACATCTCTGAATATGAACGCCATTTTTCATTTGCTTCCACCTCCTGTGCCTCCTCTCCCCGCCAAATGGGTCTGCGGATGGCCATGGTGCTCACTTGTTGATGGTGGGGCGTGTGGCCACGTACACAAACACCACGATCAGGAGCACGACCATGGCCAGCGTGGGCAGTGCCACCGTGGTGATCTGCTGCCGGGCCTCCTGCGTGGCTTGCTTCTGCTCCTTCTTGTCTTTCCATGTCTCCTTCCTGGGCTTCCCTTTGAGCTGCTGCATCTTTCCTAGAAGATGCTGGGAGGGTGTGTCCAGAGGGATTCCAGGAAGGGCCACAATCCCCTTGTCAAGGCTGGAACTTCCTTTTCTTCAACTTGATTCAATAATTTCAGCAAACTGATTTCCAGTACAGGTGACTTGACTTATTTGTTGTAACAGATCATGTCTTCAACATGCAACACTCTCAGATGATGCAGCTGGGCAAATGGATAACATCTTTACTGATCTTCAGCAGTCTGTAACTATTGAATTCTTACGTTCAGAATGAACTGAGATGGGCTATAAGTGTAAGATACATCCTGGATTTCAAAGACTTACTATGAAAACAGAGAAAGTAAAATATCTCACTGGTAATTTGCATATTGATAGCATGAAAATTATATTTTCATATACTGAGTTAAATAAAATATTAATTTTACCTTTTTTAAAGTTTTTACATGAGATTACTAGAAAATTTTAAATTACATACATGGCTCTCATTATATTTTTCTTTTTCTTTTTTCTTTGTTTCTTTTTATTTTTTTAGAGATGGGTCTTGCTATGTTGCCTAGGCTACATCTAACTCCCGGGCTGAAGCAAATCCTCCCACCTCAGCCTTGCAAGTAACTGGGACTGCAGGCATGTTCCACTGTGCCCGGTTTCAGCTCTTATACTTTACGCCATTCTCCCGCCTCAGCCTCCCAAGTAGCTAGGACTACAGGCACCCACCATCAGGCCTGGCTAATTTTGTTTTTGTATTTTTAGTAAAGACAGGGTTTCACTGTGTTAGCCAGGATGGTCTCTATCTCTTGACCTTGTGATCTGCCCACCTTAGCCTCCCAAAGAGCTGGGATTACAGACATTAGCCACCGTGCCCAGTCTTTTTTTTTTGCGACAGAGTCTCACTCTGTCGCCCAGACTGGAGTGCAGTGGCCTGATCTCAGCTCACTGCAAGCTCCACCTCCCAGGTTCATGCCATTCTCCTGCCTGAGCCTCCTGAGTAGCTGGGAATACAGGCGTCCGCCACCACACCTGCCTAATTTTTTTGCATTTTCAGTAGAGACAGGGTTTCACCGTGTTAGTCAGGATGGTCTTGATCTCCTGACCTCGTGATCCGCCCGCCTCGGCCTCCCAAAGTGCTGGGATTACAGGCGTGAGCCACCGTGTCCGGCCTTCTTTTCTTTTTTAAGAGACAGAGTCTCACTCTGTTACCCAGGCTGGAGTGTAATAGTGGATGTAATAGCTCACTACATCCTTGAACTACTGAGATCAAGCAATCCTCTTCCAGCCTCATTCTCCCCAGTAGCTAGGACTACAGGTGCACACCACCACGCCCAGCTGATTTTTAATTTTTTTTTTTGTAGAGATGATCTCTTGCCATGTTACCCAGGCTGTTCTTAAACTCCAGGGCTCAGGAGATCCTCTCACTTAGGCCTCCCAAAACGCTGGGATTACAGGTGTGAACCACTGTACCCAACAGCTCTCATATTTCTAATGGACAGCATTGTTCTAGACCACAGGTCTGCAAACTACAGCCTGTGGGCCAAATCTGGCCTACCACCTGTTTTTGTACAGCCCATGAGCTAAGAATAGCTTTAATTTTTTAAGTGGTTGAAAATAAATTTTTAAAAAGAATGATGTCCTGTGACATGTAAAAATTATATGAAATTCAAGTTTCATTGTTTATCAGTAAAGTTTTATTGGAACACAGGCACACTCAGTTATTTGTTTATCATCTATGACTGCTTTTGCTTTACAGTGGCAGAACTGAGTAGCTGTGATAAGGATGTGCAGCTTGAAAGTCTAAATATTTACTATCTGACCCTTTATGGCAAATGTGTGCTGATCCCCGTTCTAGACCATCAGCTTTCGTATGTTCCCTGGAAGAGGATCCTGCTTTTAACTTACTCCTATTTTTTTGTTCTCAATCTTTGCTTAGCTTTTAGGCCCAATTCCTTGATATGCCACTGCCCAAATCTCAGTGGCATTTTGGGGTTGCAAGAACTGACCTATGCATTCTCTAGACTACAAAGAAGTCAGCCAAAAATGTTCTTGCCTTCCAAGAGCTGCACAGGAACCAGTGGATCTAGCAAGAGGGAACAGAGAGATGTTCAATAGCTTCTTTCTCCAAAGGTAGGGACTTCCTTCTCAGAGGACAAGCAAATCCAGGATTGATACTACATCAGACTGAGAGGGGAGCCTATGATTTAGGGCTGGCCAGTTTCTTTCACAGCTCAGTGATACCTCTTTTTTTTTTTTTTTGGATGCAGAGTCTTGCACCGTTACCCAAGCTGGAGTGCAGTTGCATGATCTTGCCTCACTGCAACCTTTGGCTCCCAGGTTCAGGTGATTCTGATGCCTCAGCCTCCCGAGTAACTGGGATTACAGGCATGCACTGCCATACCCGGCTAATTTTTGTTCTTTTAGTAGAGATGGGGTTTCACTATGTTGGCCAAGCTGGTCTCGAACTCCTGGCCTCAAGTGATCCGCCTGCCTCAGCCTCCCAAAGTGCTGGGATTACACAGGTGTGAGCCATTACGCCCGGCCAGCAACACCTCTTGAATTAAATCTTCTCTCTCTTCCTCTCTCCCTCCCTCTCTCCCTCTCTCTCTCTCTCTCTCTCTTGCTCTCACTTATGCTCACTCTCAGTTAGTGTAGTTGGCTTCTGCATGGTCTGTTCCTGCCAGATATTTCGTGGAACTCACTATGACATTTTTTTCCACTCCAATGAAGCAGACATCTGGATCCTTTAGTGAGCCTCTTGATCCCAGTGTGCAACCAAAACCTTGTTGGCTCAGTGAATCTTTATGCTCTCATGTTATAGGATTCCCAAGGAAGAGGAGTAAGGCTATGGTTTCAGAATGCTAATTGATAACAGTTCTTGGCAACAGTGCTCTTCCTGACTTTTCCTCCATAACCTGCTTCTTCCACCCACAATAATAACATTTTTTCTTAATAGATTGGTACCAGTCTGGAGTTCTCTGTCATTCCCTCTCTCCTACACACACACATGTTCTTCATTCCTTTTTTCCTTGCTCTACTGATTATATTTAGGACTGTTTAACTCCCTTCCTTCCTTCCTTCCTTCCTTCCTTCCTTCCTTCCTTCTTTCCTTCCTTCCTTCCTTCCCTCCCTTCTTTCCTTCTTTCTTTCAGACAGGGTCTCTTTCTGTCACCCAGGCTAGAGTGCACTGGCATGATCTTGGCTCACTGCAACCCTTGCCTCCTGGGCTCAAGTGGTCCTCCCACCACCTCAACCTCCTGAGTAGTTGGGACCACAAGTATGCACCACCACATCTGGCTAATTTTTTATATTTTGTATAGAGATAGGGTTTCACCATGTTGCCCAGGCTGGTCTTGAACTTCTTGACGCAAGTGACCTGCCCATCTCGGCCTCTCAAAGTGCTGGGATTGCAGGTGTGAGTCACCACACCCGGCCAAGACTGTTTAATTTTCTAATATTCATTTCTAAGTAAATTCCCTGACCATTATAATGATGTTATCCTGGTTATTGATGGAATATTAATGGTTAAAATGTAAACTATCAAAGTTAGGGAGGGATCTTATATCTCTCTTCATTAAAGAACTCTTTCCTTTAGACAATTGCCTTTAGATTTTATAGTAGAGTTGAATTTAGGCATGGGGTGGGGAAAAGCAGGAACCCTATAATGTAGGAAAATCCTAAAAACCCTGGAGTTTCTCTATCTAGCTTATCCTACACTTTGGGCACCATGAGGGAAATCTATTTTTTTTTTTGAGACGGAGTCTCACTCTCACAGGCTGGAGTGCAGTGGCCGGATCTCAGCTCACTGCAAGCTCCGCCTCCCGGGTTTACGCCATTCTCCCGCCTCAGCCTCCTGAGAATACAGGCGCCCGCCACCTCGCCTGGCTAGTTTTTTTGTATTTTTTAGTAGAGACGGGGTTTCACCGTGTTAGCCAGGATGGTCTCGATCTCCTGACCTCGTGATCCGCCCGTCTCGGCCTCCCAAAGTGCTGGGATTACAGGCTTGAGCCACTGTGCCCGGCCGAGGGAAATCTATTGAGGGCTTCTAGCTGATTCTAGAATTTATGTTTCCTGCAAGGATTGCCTCCTGAGAAAGAGATGTCAATAAGATCACAATTATTTTGTTTTTAATCCTTAGTCTGTGGATTAAGGCCGCATAGTCTTCTAATAATGTTGGAAAGTAAGCTGGGGGATCAGGAGGCCTACTATTTTATTCCTACTCTTATCCAGATGATCTCCATGTTTCTGGCCTTTACCTTCTCCGGGTCTCACAATTTGAGAGAGGTCTTGTTCTGTCACCCAGGCTGGAGTACAGTAGTATGATTATAGTTCACTGCAGCCTTGAACTCCTGAGTTCAAGGGATCCTCCTGCTTCAGCCTCCCAATGTATTGGGATTATAGGCATGAGCCACTGCACTGGGCCTGGTCTCACTCTTCTCTTCTGTAAGTTAAAGGGTCTGATTAGTCAGCTTTTAAAGTTCCTTCCAGCTTCAAATTGTTGTGATTCTGCATCCCTATCGATAGCCTAGAGACAATAATCTCTGTCATTCTCATTTGAAGACTGAGTAATGCTAATGAAATGCCAAAAATAAAAACTTGTTGAGTTCCTTAGAAGAGAGATAGATTACTGAACTCCCACTTATTCAGAATGAGCAAGAAATGAGATATTTCAATTAATTCCATGTGTTGGTTAATGGAAGTTGTTATATACTACATATGGTTAACAAATATTTAGATAATTAAATATTATCTAAATATTTAGATATTTATTCTAAAATACACAATAGAATTACAATAACTATAATATAATTTTTGATTCAGTCTGTGACAGGGCCCTCACAACAGAATTCCGAACTCATAATCATTGTATGGCACTGCAGCTACAGATAAGATTGAGCTAAGTTAACAATATATAATTGTAGGCTGGTGCAGAGGTTCACGCCTGTAATCCCAGCACTTTGGGAGACCAAGGCAGGCAGATCACTTGAGGTTGGGAGTTCAAGACCAGCTTGGCCAACATGGTGAAACCTCAGCTCTACTAAAAATACAAAAATTAGCTAGGTGTGGTGGCACATGTCTATAATCTCAGCTACTGGGGAGGCTGAGGCACAAGAATCACTTGAACCGGGGGGATGGAGGTTACAGTGAGCTGAGATCATGCCACTTCACTCCAGCCTGGGCAAGAGCATGAAACTGTATAAAAAAAGGTCAGGAGATCGAGACCATCCTGGCTAACACTGTGAAACCTCGTCTCTACTAAAAAAATACAAAAAACTAGCCGGGCGTGGCAGCAGGCGCCTGTAGTCCCAGCTACTTGGGAGGCTGAGGCGGGAGAATGGCGTAAACCCGGGAGGCAGAGCTTGCAGTGAGCTGAGATCCGGCCACTGCACTCCAGCCTGGGCGACAGAGCGAGACTCCATCTCAAAAAAAAAAAATATATATATATATATATATATATATAATTATACTTGTTTCTTGAAAGTTTTGTTTCTCTGTAATTTTTCCTTCTTTTAAAATTGGAATATATAAAAATTCAAATTTTTTTTTTCTTTTCTTTTTTGAAATGGAGTCTTGCTCTGTCATCCAGGCTGGAGTGCAGTGGCATGATCTGGGCTCACTGCAACCTCCACCTCCCAGGTTTAAGTCATTCTCTTGCCTCAGCCTCCCAAGTAGATGGGACTACAGGCACCCGCCACCATGCCGGGCTAATTTTCTTTGTATTTTTAGTAGAGATGGGGTTTTGCCATGTTGGCCAGGCTGGTTTCGAACTCCTGACCTCAGGTGATCCGCCTGCCTTGGCCTCTCAAAGTGCTGGGATTATAGGCATCAGCCACTGTGCCCAGCGAGAAAAATTCAAGTTATTAGAAACACAGAATTACAGAATTTTAGATCTGGAAGGGCCCTTGAGAATCATTTGGCCCAACTCTCAAATGTACAGATGAGAATCCCGAGGCTCAGAGAAGTCCAAATCACAGAGCTAGTGGTGCCATGGATGGTTCTAGAATTCATGTTTCCTGAAAGGGTTGCCTCCTGGAGAAAGGGATGTTAATGAAATATTATTACTTTGTGTTTAATTCTCAGTCTGTAGTAAGTCCTCATAATCTTCTTATAATCTACTCATGTAATCACCATTATCATCATTTACAATTGAGATAATTTCCTAGTACTCAAAACAATATTGCTATCTTTTGAAAATAATCAGTAAAATAAGGGGCAGAGAGGGATATAGTAAAACTGTTTTTTTTTAAAGAGATAAAATGTAAGTTTTTGATACTAACATTTTAAAGCTTATGTAGGCAGGGCGAGGTAGCTCATGTCTATAATTACAACACTTTGGGAGGCTGAGGTAAGAGGATCACTTGAGCCCAAGAGTTCAAGACCAGCCTGGGCAACATAGTGAAACCCTATCTCTACAAAAATTTAGCTGGGCATGGTGGCGTGTGTCTGTAGTCCCAGATACTCTGGAGGCTGAGGTGGGAGGATCGCTTGAGCTTGCCTGGAGGTTGAGGCTGCAGTGCACCTCTATCACAACATTGCTCTCCATCTTGGGTGACACAGTGAGACCCCGTCTCTTAAAAAAAGAAAAAAAAGGCAGCAAATATCTTATTCATAATAATTTTCTTTTTTTACATAGGTGTTTGGCATCATATATATCAGACTCCCTAACTAAGTTAGGCATTTGCCCATAAGTTTAGGAACAATTGTCCTGAGTTTGCTCCAATTTCTTTGGTAGGAAGGAGAATGTAATATATATTAATGCTTTTTCTCACTCTCCTTTGCTCTTTCTCTTTTTTATATATATATAAATTTTTTTGGAGGTGGGAGGTTTTGAGACAGGGTCTCAATCTGTCACCCAGGCTGGAATACAGTGGCACATTCTCAGCTCACTGCAGCCTCAACCTCTGGGGCCCAAGCCATCCTCCCACCTAAACTTCTCAAGTAACTGGGACCACAGGTGTGCGCCACCACACCCGACTAATTTTTGTGTATTTTGGAGAGACAGGGTCTCGCCATGTTGCCCAGGCTGGTCACAAACTCCTGGGCTCAAGCACTCCTCTTGCTTTGGCTTCTCAAAGTGCTGGGGTTACAGGTGTGACCCATCCTGCCCAGCCTCTCTCTTTATATATATAACTAGGGTTTTATACCTAGCACATTTGAGGACTCAAGGACAATAAAAGTGGCTCTTCAACATACAAATGCTGGGGACCTTTTAAATAAGACATAAGTTTGTGACTACTATACCCATACAAATTTCGGAAATCAAACACATTTTAGAAATTGTGTTCTGTGCCAATCACCTTGTTTTGATCTGCCACAATCATATATATATATATAGTCATTAACAACATGGCTAGCTTCAACCATCAGTTGAATAATTTTATCTAAATTAGTGGATCTCACACTTCAGCCTACATCAGAATTACCTAGAGCAGGGATCCCCAACCCCTGGGCCATGGACCAGTCTGGTTCAGGTCCGTGGCCTGTTAGGAACTGGGCTGCCCAGCAGGAGGTGAGCGGCAGGCGAGCCAATATTACTGCCCGAGATTTGCCTCCTGTCAGATCAGTGGTGGCATTGGAATCTCATGGGAGTGCGAACCCTATTGTGAACTGTGCGTGCGAGGGATCTAAGTTGGCACTCCTTGTGAGATCTAACTAATGATCTGGAGTGAAGAGTTTCACCCTGAAACCATCCCCCGCCCACTGTCTGTGGAAAAATTGTCTTCCAGGAAACTGGTCCCTGGTGCCAAAAAGATTGGGGACCATTGACCTAGAGCATTTGTTAGAAAACAGATTGGCCCAAATCCCAGAGTCTCAGATTCAATAGATCTGGGGTGGGGCCCCAGAATTTGTGTTTCTGAGGTGATGTTGATGTTCCTGGCCTAAGGGACTTTGAGAAGTTCTGTTTTAGCCAGGTGCCGTGGCTCATGCCTATAATCCCAGAACTTTGAGAGGCCTCTTGAGGGGGACTGCTTGAGTCCAGGAGTTTGAGACCAGCCTGAGCAACATGGCCAAACCCCGTCTCTACAAAAGACACAACCATTAGCTGGGTGTGGTGACCCAGACCTGTAGTCCCAGCTACTGGGAGGCTGAGGCAGGAGTATCGGTTGAGCCTGGGATGTCGAGGCTGCAGTAAGCTGAGATAGTGCTACTGCACTTCAGCCTGGGTGACAAAGTGGGACCCTGTCTCAAAATAAATAAATAAATAAATAAAAATAATGATCTCTTGAACTGAAAATCAAAGTAAGTTATTTGGTATTATGTAGAGTAGGCCAAGACAACAGTATCAAAGTGTTTCACTTTTACATAGTAAGACCCCTTCTCTATTAAAAAAAAGGTGAGGCCGGGTGCGGTGGCTCAAGCCTGTAATCCCAGCACTTTGGGAGGCCGAGACGGGCGGATCACGAGGTCAGGAGATCGAGACCATCCTGGCTAACACGGTGAAACCCCGTCTCTACTAAAAATACAAAAACTAGCCGGGCGAGGTGGCGGGCGCCTGTAGTCTCAGCTACTCGGGAGGCTGAGTCAGGAGAATGGCGTAAACCCAGGAGGCGGAGCTTGCAGTGAGCTGAGATCCGGCCACTGCACTCCAGTCCGGGCAACAGAGCAAGACTCTGCCTCAAAAAAAAAAAAAAAAAAAAAAAAGGTGAAGTTTTTTTTTATACCGACGAGGTCTCACCACTCTGTCACACAGGCTGGAGTGCAATGTCACGATCATAGCTCACTGCAGCCTCAAATTCCTGGATTCAAGTGATCCTCTCACCTCAGCCTCCTGTGGTTTCCACTTTTTAATGAGTTATGTTAATATTTTATTGAAATATCTATTTATTTTTGTCAATTGAGTGAATTCCACCTATTATGGAGTACACATAAAACCTCCAAATAAACAGGTAGCTGGATGGGACTGGCCCATTCAGTCCCATCCAGCTACAGTTAGATGCAGTTTTGTCTGGTTATTCGTGTGGTCGTTGCACTGTTCTAATTTAAGAAAAAGGAAGACTCCATCTGATTGGCCTGGTGGAAAGCTATATTCTGTATTGGTTAGAGCTCCTAAATGATCTCCAAAGGGCATTAAGGGGATCGTGGGATATGGTTTGCAGGTCAGCCCACTACCTTTTAAGATCAAACCATGCCTGGAGAGTTCGACTGTTTCTGTTTACTCAGTACTCCCAGGCTTACGCTTCCCTTGCCGTCTCGGTTATTATTTTTGTTGTTTGAGCTTTCAATTTGGCTTTAGGAAAATGTCAAACATTTGGTGGGGGAGTTGCATGGGTCATGACTTTGACCCAGTGCACTATTAGAAAACACTTTCAGGAATTTCTCACGCTGGGAGCGGTGCTGAAAAACTAAAATTATATATATAATATATATAATTATGAGCATATAAAAACTATATATATATATATTTTAACCTTAATTTCCACTTCTTTCTCAAGTATGGTTTTTACATTTTACAGAGAAAGCACTGATCGTTGTAGAAAGGTTAAGTAATACACTATGGGTTAAAGAAAAAGAAAAAAATCTCCTAGAAATTGTGCCATACTGTTAAAGAAGAGCCTTCAGTCACACACACACACACACAGCGAAACACTGAGGCATAATTTTAACTACCACATGGTAGTGGTAAATATGTCCATGAGATGGTGCTCAAAGATTAGTTTTAGTTTCTGTCCTGACCATTGTGAAATTACAATTCAAAAGTTATGCAGGTGAGTTCGTGCCCTTTACTGTTCACACACATCTTTGTGTGTGTTTTATTGTATTTAGGGTGATTATAAAATTTTGCCCTTTGGGGCTTTTGATCATTACATTGTTTCTTTGGAAAATGTTATAAAAGAGATGAGGAAGACATTGTAATGTGTACCCAATTTTCACCAGACAGTATTTTATGGAAATCTTTCCAAGTCAGAATATACATGTATATGATATTTATAATCCTTTTAAAGTCTTTCCTTATTTGAATATTTTGTAATTTATAATTAATCCTCAAATTTAATTGTTTTATTTGATTATAAAATTAATACATGCTTGCTGTAAAATATTTTAAGATAGTACACAAATGTACAAAGTAAAATTTAAGTTTCTTCCCCCATTTTCCCCACCCCCTTCCAGAAGTATCCACTGTTAATAGTTTGGAATTATTCCTCCAGGCCTTTTTTACCTTTGATAAAAACAAAAGTAATATATAGTTGGATATTTATTCATTTCATTTTTATTTTTATTTTTAAGATGGAGTCTCGCTCTGTCACCAGGCTGGAGTGCAGTGGCATGATCTCGGCTCACAGCAATCTCTGCCTCCTGGGTTCAAGCAATTCTTGTGCCTCAGCCTCCTGAGTAGCTGAGATTACAGGGACACACCACCACACCCAGCTAATTTTTATATTTTTAGTAGAGATAGGGTTTCACCATGTTGGCCAGGATGGTCTCGATCTCTTGACCTCATGATCCGCTCCCCTCAGCCTCCCAAAGTGCTAGGATTACAAGCATGAGCCATCATGCCTGGTGGATTTTTAAATTTTAATTTTTTTAAAACAAAAACAGTGTCATAGTACAATATACTATGATTCTGCAACCTTTTTAACGAATAATGTATCATGGTACAAATATCAAGGTATATGGTTTTTTAAATTAACTATTTACCTTTTCTTCTTCTTCTTTTTTTTTTTTTAGATTCTGTCACCCAGGATGGAGTGCAGTGGCGCACTCATGGCTCACTGCAGCTTCCTTTAGCCTCAAGCTCCTGGGTTCAAGTGATCGTACCGCCTCCGCCTCCCAAGTCACTGGAACTATGGGTATGCACTACCACACTTGGCTAATTTTAAAATTTGTCATAGAAATGAGGTCTCACTATGTTGCCCAGGCTGGTCTTGAATTCCTGGGCTCAAGTTAGCCTCCTGCCTCCACCTCCCAAAGTAATGGGATTACAGGCATGAGCCACCGTGCTGGGCCAGGTGTTTTTTTAAAATGACTACATCGTATCACAGAATATGGAGTAATCCTCTATTGATGGACACAGGGTTTTTTCCTTAGCTTTCACTTATTATTTTTGTTTACTTGTCTTATTAACTCTGAATGATAAAGTTGTAATAGAGTTATAATAGTTATAATAGTGGATTTCTGGGTTGAAGTGTAAACTCATTTAAAATGTTGATATATGAGGCTGGGTGCGGTGGCTCATGTCTGTAATTCCAGCACTTTGGGAGGCCAAGGTGGGTGGATCACCTGAGGTCAAGAGTTCAAGACCAACCTGGCCAACATAGTGAAACCCAGGCTCTACTAAAAATTCAAAAATTAGCTGGACATGGTGGCAGGCACCTGTAGTCCCAGCTACTCGGGAGTCTGAGGTGGGTGAACTGCTGGAACCCAGGAGGCAGAAGTCACAATGAGCCGAGATCGCACCATTGCACTCCAGCCTGGGCAACAAAGCTAGACTCAGTCTCAAAAAACAAATAAAAAAAGGTTCATTCATGAGACAAAATTGCCCTCTAGGAAAGTTATACAATTTTATACCTTCACTAGAAGTGCAGAAAGGGTTGTTTCTTTATCAATTTGTTAAGCAATAGAAACATAGGCCAGATGCGATGGCTGACGACTATAATCCCAGCACTTTGGGAGGCCGAGGCAGGCAGATCATCTGGGATCAGGAGTTCGAGACCAGCGTGGCCAACATGGCGAAACCTCGCATTATTAAAATTACAGAAATTAGCTGGGCGTGGTGGCTCATGCCTGTAATCCCAGCTACTCAGGAGGCTGAGGCAGGAGAATTGTTTGAACCCAGGAGGCAGAGGGTGCAGTGAGATGAGATGGTGCCATTGCACTCCAGACTGGGTGATGGAGTAAGACTCTGCCTCAAAAAAAAAAAAAAAAAAAGCAATAGGAACAATCTCATTGTCAGTTTTATTTATATCATATTTCTGGATTACTAATGAGGTTAAACATATTTTCATATGTCTATTGACCACTCATAATTCTTTTCTAATATCCATTCTTATTTTCTTTTCACTTTCTGTCTTTTTTCTTTCTTTCTTTCTTTTTTTCTTTTTTGAGACAGTTTTCCTCTGTCGCCCAGGCTGGAGTACAGTGGCAATGGTGCAGTCTCAGCTTACTGCAACCTCCACCTCCCAGACTCAAGCCATCCTCCCACTTCAGCCTCCTGAGTAGCTAGGAGCACAGGCACATGCCACCACACTGGGCTAGTTTTTGTATTCTTTTGTAGAGACAGGGTCGCACCGTGTTGCCTAGGCTGGTCTCAAACTCCTGGGCTCAAGCAATCCACTTTGGGAGGACTCAGCCTCCCAAAGTGCAGGGATTACAGGCATGAGCCACCATGCCTGGCCTCCCTGCTGATTTTAACCGTCTTGGTTAGCATATACTAAATCCCCATATAAAAAAGAAAAAATAAAAAGAAACAAGCAAAAAAATCCCCATACATATTTAAATTTGCCTCTGGACTCCATTCTTTCCTTCGCTATTTCTGTACTAATCGCATATTGCTTTAGTTTGCGTTAAAATTAAATTTCTAATATCTGGTAGGGGTACTCCTTTAAAAATAGTTTTTCTTGTTTGTTTGTTTGAGACAGGGTCTCACTCTGTCACCCGGTTTGGAGTGCAGTGGCGTGATTTCGGCTCACTGCAACCTCCATCTCCCAGGTTCAAGCAATTATGCTGCCTCAGTGTCTGGAGTAACTGGGATTACAGACGCACGTCACCACACCTGGCTAACTTTTGTATTTTTTGGTAGAGACAGCGTTTCACCACGTTGGCCAGACTGGTCTCAAACTCCTGACCTCAAGTGATCTGCCCACCTTGGCCTCCCAAAGTGCTGGGATTACGAGCATAAGCCACTGTGCCAAGCCAAATAGTTGTTTTTTTTTTTTTTTTTGAGACCGACTCTCTTTCTGTCGCTCAGGCAGGAGTGTAGTGGCGCCATCTCAGCTCACTGCAACCTCCGCCTCCTGGGTTCAAGCTATTCTCCTGCCTCAGCCTTCAGAGTAGCTGGGACTACAGGCGTGTGCCACCACACCCAGCTAATTTCTGTATTTTTAGTAGAGACAAGGTTTCATCATGTTGGCCAGACTGGTCTCAAATTCTTGGCCTCAGGTGATCCACCCACCTCAGCCTCCCAAAGTGATGGGATTACAGGTGTGAGACACTGTGTCCAGCCTTGAACAATCTTGCAAACCTGCTACTTTTTTTTCTTTTCCCCTGCCCACCCATCCATAGCATCTGGCACTGGCTTTGTACCATCACATGCCCATCAAATTATTGTTGATTGATTGTTTTCAAAATTTCCATATTAGACCCTCAGCAGCATGTCAGGAGACTGTCTGGGGCATAATTTAAGTGGGACTTGAGTTAAGAAATTCAACACACAGTATCTTACTTTCAGATAATATGAAACTACTGGCTGCCATTTATTTAAGTGCCTATTAATTGTCATACCCTGCAAATGGTTTTATTTAATTCTTGTAACAATCTCATGCAGCGGAAGCCTACTGATGATATTCACAGAGGTTAAGTGACTTGCCTAAAGTCTCTGGGCTTAATTGTCAGAGCCAAGCTTTGAACCCAGTTTTGTCTGACTACACAGCACTTTCTACCATGCTATATTGCCTCTATATATTTTCTCCATCAAAGCCCACCCATCACATCATCCAGGTTTGTTTTGACTTCATTGTCATAGTCATGTTTGCCTGGAGGGAGCATTCAAGCCCTCCTGCTGAGGTACGTGATGGAGATACTCAGGAAGCACCACAGAATCATTGCTTCTCTCACAGGTGACTTTATTTCCTGCCCTGGCCAAGCTATCAGGGATCAAGTTAATTCCTCGCTTTACTATGCTCTAGATAGTAAACTGTACTGGGCCGGCGCAGTGACTCATGCCTGTAATCCCAGCACTTTGAAAAGCCAAGTAAGGAGCATCCCTTGAGTCCAGCAGTTCAAGACCAGCCTGGCAACACAGGGAGACCCTGTCTCTACAAAAAATAACAAAAAAAATTAACTGGGCATTAGGCATGCATCTGTGGTCCCAGCTACCCAAGAGGCTGAGGTGGGAGGATCGTTTGAGCCTGGTTACTTGAGCCGGAGAAGTTGAGGCTGCAGTGAGCTGTGACTGCCCCACTGCAGTATGGCCTAGGCAACAGAGGGAGACCCTGTCTCATACTGTCTGGCCCAAGTGTTATAACTGTCGCCTTAGCTAGAGTTGGAGCAAGAATATGGGATTGAAGCCAGGCTCAGCCTCCACTGTAAGGATGGGAGACATGTTTCTAAGGAAGAGAATCCCAGTGAGTGCCTGGAGCTCCATCTCTTCCCAATCTGCCCATACTTGGCCTCTTCCTATTTCCTGTCTTCTAAAAATGTATGAAATTCAGGGATATCAGAGACTGCTATTTGGAGAAATTAAGTTTAAATGCAGAAACACATGGATCAGCTTTTCCTCAGAAGAGACTCGCATTTTAAAATGGAAAGGAAAATATATGGGACCAAGACCAGATGGGATTTTAAGTATGGAAGAAGGGTTGGATTGTTTCAGCAAATCCTAATCAGTTGGGCACACCCAGCTCAAGCTCCCCTTCACAGCCGCAGAAAGGCAGGTCACCTCTGGGATGGTACGGTCCTGGATGTATGTTCTCAGAGGACAGAGACCCTGGATGTGGACTTAGAATGCATGAATTCACGATGAACCAATGCCACTTAGTAGCTCTTATGGCCTTGCAACCGGACATTTGGCCTTTGTAAATTTTCTTATCTGGCCGGGCATGGTGGCTTACGCCTGTAATTCAGCACTTTGGGGGGCTGAGGTGGTCAGATTGCTTGAGCTCAGGAGTTTGAGACCAGCTTAGGCAACATAGAGAGACCCCTTCTTTACAAAAAACACAAAAATTAATGGGGTATGGTTGTGTGCACCTGCAGTCCCAGCTACTCAGGAGGCTGAGGTGGGAGGATGGCTTGAGCCTTGGGGGCAGAGATTGCAGTGAGCTGAGATCACACCACTGCACTCCAGCCTGGGCAACATAACAAGACTCTGTCTCAAAAAAATTTTTTTTTCTTATCTGCTTTAAAAAAAGGGGAGGAGTTTATAATAACATCTTTCCTACCTGCTTGTATGGCTTTTGTGACATCATGGTTCCAGTTTGCCAAAAACTATTAAACCATTATTGTAATTTAGCTGCATAATAAAGACTTTGAGGGGGTAATAAGTGATGAGAATGACCACATTAGGGCAAATAGGTTGACAATTTATAAAATGGCTTTAAGACTTTTCCTTCAAGGGGATGTTAGTGTAAGCACTAACATCAATAACTGGTTTTTGTTAAGTGATCCTTATCAGCCCAGCTTCCTAGGTCACAGTCATTCAGTCAATAGTGTCACTTTTAGATGACTTGTGTGCAGGAACCCAGCCCCTGGTGCTACATATGAGTACGTTTGGGAGTTGGGTAGTCATGGGAATATGGAGCACTGAGACGATATGCAAGAAAACTAAATGCTAGAAGGATGCTTAGGAATAATTATGTCGTTTCCTCCTTCTCCAGATTAGAAAAGTGTTAGCTACGCACGGTGGCTCATGTCTGTAATCCCAGCGCTTTGGGAAGCTGAGAGGGGAGGATGGCTTGAGGTCAGGAGTTTGAGACCAGCCTGGGCAACATGGAGAAAGCCCTGTTTCTACAAAACAACACTTTTTTTTTTTTTGACAGGGTCTCACTCCATTGCCCAGGTTGAAATGCAGTGGCACGATCACCGCTCACTGCAGCCTGGACTTCCTGAGCTCATATGTTCTCCCACCTCAGCCTCCGGATGTAGCTGAGACTACAGACGTGTGCCACGGCCAAATAATTTTTTCTGTATTTTTTGTAGAGATGGCGTTTCACCACATTGCCCAGGCTGGCCTCAAACTCCTAACCTCAAGTGATCCTCCTGTCATGGCCTCCCAAAGTGCTAGCGAAATGGGAAAAGTTCCCTTGTCCCCCTTGCAGGGCATGCAATGGGTGTGTGGCTCGCTTCTTCAGTGCACCGCTGCTCAAACCTCTAGGGGAGGCATGCAGACAGGCAGGCTGTGGGGCTCCGGCCCCACCAGTGTCTAGGGGTGAACGCTTACAGCTCCTGAAGCCCCAGTGGGCGCGTGTTACCGGGCGCTCTTTCAGTTTTGCTCTTTCAGCTTTGCCCTTGATAGGTGGCTTGTCTTACCAGCTCAATTAGACCCTCTTCCTTGGTGCAAGGACAGAGAACAGAGGGCTTTCTGTATCCCAGGGTTCTTGCCTTAGTGTACCAGAATCGGATCACATGTGGGCTTGGAGTATGACTGCAAGGTTTTGAGTGGAAATTGCTCTCAGAAGACGGGGCAGCCAGAAAGTAAATGGTTGTCGCCTAGGAGTCAGGCCGCTCGGCGGCCCGGGCTCTTCTCTGACTGCGCCAGCTAGACTCTGTGTTGTTTTGCCTGGTCAGTGGCCTGCCAGCATGCCGGTGCCTATCGGTGCGTCCCTCTCAACGCCTAACCGCTTGTGTGTTACCTCCGCTGACGTGCTCCTCTTTGGCATCCAACGGCTTAGCTTTGCCTTGCTGGGGGAGGCGGAGGGGGGGGGGGTCTCGGGTTTTTATAGGCACAGGACGGGGGCGTGACAGGCCAGGGTGGTCTTGGGAAACGCAACATTTGGGCAGGAAAACAAAAGTGCCTGTCCTCACCTAGGTCCGTGGGGGTGTAGCCCTGGCCAGGGACCACGCCCTCCTGTACCCAGCACTTCCCTTCCCCCTTTCCGTGTCATTTAAAGGAACCACACTCTTCCCTTCCCAGCACTTCTGTATCAGTTTCAACAGAAGAGAATGATTTCCTAGGTTCTCAGTTTTTCTGCCTGACTCAGGGTGCCAGTCCAGTGTCTAAAGGCTCCTCGGGGTGGCGGTGGCCATTGTTTTTCTTCCTCTTTCTCCTCTGATTGGGACAGAAATGTCTTACTCACCTGAGTGAGCAGGGCACACACGCAGGCGGACTCTCTGCCCGCTTTGAAGCCGACTAATTAGGGCCTGGGTTGTCACAGCTGGCTTCCCCTGCGCCTCCCCTACCCCTGCCCCTGCCGCTGCCCCTGCCTCCCAGCCTGAGAGCTCCTCCCCTGCTGCCTTGTCTTCCACAGCCCAACTTGTGGCTGCACCAAGCCATCCCGCAAGGCCCCAGGATCTGAGGCCTGGAAGGGCCAAGGCGAAAGCAACCGAGAAGGGACAAGATGAGGTGTGGGACATGGAGCGAGCCCACAGGCCACGGGGTTGCTAGAGGACTGCCTCTTCCTGGAACCCCTCATTCATAAGGAAGCCTGGAAGAGAGCCGGCCTGCGCTAGGGGCTGAGCCGTGGGCCCTTTGTTTGAAAGCCAAAGCTTTCCAAAGGCTCCAGCCTCCCAGCCTGGCCCTTATAATTAGCCCCAATCAGAGTGTTTATGTCGGGGCCTAGTGCGGAACTCAGGGCCCCATGATTTCATTCCAAACCTGGGGGGAGGAGAGGGGAGTGAGAGGGACTTGTGTGGGGACAAAGAAAACCGAGGGATGGGTAACAAAGTTGGTGAGAAGAGGAGGCCGTCCTGGAGCAGGAGGACAATCAGCCTCCGTTTGGCCATCATCACATAGGTCAGGAATCCGCCTAGAGGAGCTGGTGCCCCAGCATCCTGACCTGGGCCCTGCCTGCCTGCCTTCTGGGCAGGCTCTGTGGGTGGGTGGGCTTGTGCCAATCGGAAATGGCTCGGATATAATTAACCCAACTAATCACCAGCCTCAGCCCTGTGGGAGGGGAGGGTACAGCCCAGAGCCACGGCCCCCCAGGAAGCTCCCACCTCCCCATGCTCCCTCCTCTGACTGGGGCCTAGGGTGTTCCAGGCTCTGCAGCTGCTTTGGATGGTAGAGTCAGAGGGTGAGCAGGGCAGGGATGTAGGAAGAGACATGTTGCTTATTCTTATCTCTGGTCTGAAGGGGGATGTGACAGGAGGGAGTGTGCCTGAGTGCCTGAGCTGGCAAGGTTGGGTTAGGGAGGTGGGGGTGACTGAAGGGATTGTGGGGGAGGGCTTGGGGAGAGAATCCCAGCCATGGCTCCCAGGTGGCTCTGGCTGTGTCCCACACTCAATTAGCATTTTCCTCCTGTCTAGCCCTCCCGGGGAACTCTCCGGGGTGGGATACAGCTTGTAGGGAATTCTGTGTACTGGGTTTAGTGTCCTGGGTGGGGCAGGTGGAGTGTGGGGTCTGATTTCATATCTCCCTTGCGCACAGTCCTGTGAGGCCTCCAAGGGGCATCCCAACACCCTTCCTACCTCAGCAAGTGAAGCTTTCCAGGGTCTGGACCTGGCTCCTCTCTCCAGTTTCACTTCCCTGCACTTCTGGGCTCCAGCCTTGGGACTCTCACCTTCTCAGACCAAACATACCAGTGGCCTGAATGCTCTTCCCTTCCTCTGGTCTGAACATTAACTATCAGTAGCCTCAGAACTTGCCTCAGGTCAAGTGGCCCCTCTGCAGTCAGCCACACCCCTGTCCAACCCTCTGTCCCTAGCATCGTGTTCTCACTTGCCAGAGCACATCACATTCTTTTTAGTTATTTGTTGCCTTTCTTGAGTGTGATCTCCTTAAGGAAAGTCTGTGTTTGGTGTGTCTTTTATCTCTGTATATCAGAACCTAGCAAGAGGCCTGGCGCATATGGGTGCCCAAGATCATAGGCTCAGGAGCCAGGCTACCAGGGCTTGAATTCTGCCTCAGCCATTGCTAGCTGTTGACCTTGAGCAACTTCATTCACCTCTCTGTATTATGGGTAAATGAGGATAGTAATTAATTGTACCTACCATGTAACTATTGTGAGGATTAAATAAACTAAATAAAGTGTTTAAAACAATGTTCAGTACATAGTAAACACTCAGTAAAGAATTGCTGGGCTTATTCATTCATGTGTTGGCTCAGTGGATGTGTCTTTAGTACTTACCATGAGTTAGGCACTTGCTAAGCTCAAAAGAGGTACAAATGCAGTCCCTGCCACATGCAACTTTCTATCATTGAATGAATACATGGATAAGTATTTGGTGTGGTACTTGTAGGTTTGTTATATGTTTTGTTAAACAAACACATATAAATGTTTGAGAATGTGTCCAGCTCAAATATAGAATCATTATGTATCTATTTGGATGGCATGAAACAAGCAATGAAGTGGGGGTAATCCCTTATAAACCTGACAGATGGGCTGGATGCGGTGGCTCATGCCTGTAACCCCAGCACTTTGGGAGGCCAAGATGGGCGGATCATGAGGTCGAGAGATTGAGACCATCCTGACCAACATGGTGAAACTTTGTCTCTACTAAAAATACAAAAATTATCTGGGTATGGTGGTGTGCGCCTGTAGTCCAAGCTACTCTGGAGGCTGAGGCAGGAGAATCGTTTGAACATGGGAGGCGGAGGTTGCAGTGAGCCGAGATCGCGCCACTGCACTCCAATCTGGCGACAAAGCAAGACTCCGTCTCAAAAACAAACCAAAAAACCAACCTGACAGACCTGACAGATGTAATGGCATTTGGAGCCTGTGGAAAAGCTTGTCCGGGGTGAAACCTCCTGCCCAATCTTCACTGTTAATGAGAATGTCAAAAAAGTTTTTTTCTACAAAACAGAATAATTACTCTCATAGAAATATACAATAATCATGTCAAAATTTTTATTTAACTCATTAATTAGTGAAGGAACCAGTAAGATGTTACAGTCAGTTCAAAGGACAATCCAAAGAGCAGAGACATATTTAGGCCATCAAGAGTGGTGAAATAGGCTGGGCGTTTTGGTTCATGCCTGTAATTCCAGCACTTTAGGAGGCCGAGGCAGGTGGATCACTTGAGGCCAGGAGTTCAAGACCAGCCTGGCCAACATGGCAAAACACTGTCTCTACTAAAAATACAAAAATTAGCCAGGCATGGGGGTGCATGCCTGTAATCCCAGCTACTCGAGGGTCAGAGGCATGAGAATCACTTGAGCCTGGGAGGCGGAGGTTACAGTGAGCCAAGTTGCAACCATTGCACTCCAGCCTGGGTGAAAGGAGTAAGACTCTGTCTCAAAACAAAGCAAAAAAAAGAATGATGAAGTAGCAACCTGGGCAACATAGTGAGACCCTGTTTCTATCAAAAATTTTAAAAATTAATCAGGCATGGTGGTATGCACCTGTAGCCCCAGCTATTCAGGAGATTGAGGCTACAGTGAGCTAAGGTCATGCCACTGCACTCCAGCCTGGGTGACAGTGCAAGACCCTGTCTTACAACAAAACAAACCAAACAAAAAGAATGATTAAGTCAGCAGGGCACAGTGGCTCACATCTGTAATCCCAGCACTTTCACAGACCAAGGTAGGAGGATCGCTTGAGCCCAGGAGTTCAAGACCAGCCTGGGCAACATAGTGAGATCCAAAAAATAATCTACAAAAAATTTTATCTACAAAAAATAATTCAAAAAAATTAGCCAAGGATGGTGGTGCACGCCTGTAGTCCCAGCTACTCAGAAGGCTGAGGCAGGAGAATCACTTGAGCATGGGAAGTTGAGGATGCAGTGAGCCATGATCACACCACTGTACTCCAGCCTGGGCAACAGAGCAAGACCCTGTCTCAAAAAAAAAAAAAAAAGATGAAGTAAATCTGCTTAATAGATGCCAAATTGGTCAATAACCACTAAGCAATAATCAATTGCATATGCACCAGGCAATTTGCATTTCTATGGACAATAATTGTTTCCATTGACTGGGTGGTAAAACAGCTTGATGACAATAGAACTAGAAAATAGCACACAAGGACAAGTTATAATCTTTTTGACCATATCAGAGTCTTTCACAACTTTCCTTGAAAAGAAGTTCTGTACTCAGGTATTTCAAGATGACAAGTGCCACTCACCTCTTTCAAAGAGCTTTAGTGCCAGTAGGGAGCCCAGGGCCATCCAGAGAGAGCTGGGAATCTGCCCATAGTCTTAGGCAAGAATAGTCTTTGTCACCTATTCTTCCCCACCCCTAGCTCTCTGGCTCCCGTCTCCCTCTCTTCCTCTTTCCCATTCCATTACCATGTCCCGTCAAACTGTGCAGGCAATATATTCACCACTTTATATTGGTAGTCACCATTTATTTATTTTATTTTATTTTATTTATTTTTGAGACAGAGTTTGGCTCTATTGCCCAGGCTGGAGTGCAGTGTCAGGAGCTTGGCTCACTGCGACCTCCGCCTCCTGGGTTCAAGTGATTCTCCTGCCTCAGCCTCCCAAGTAACTGGGATTACAGATGCACGCTACCACACCCAGCTAGTGTTTTGTATTTTTAGTAGAGACGGGGTTTTGCCATGTTGGCCATGCTGGTCTTGAACTCCTGACCATGGTCACAGAATCAAAGAATGGAAGGGTTGACACACATGCCAGATATTTGTCAGGCTTGCTTTGTGTATTGTCTCCTGCATCATCTTCTGAACATTTTACTGATGTTGCTGATGGCAGCCACTCCCTTTAAGGGCTGAATCCTCAGCATCTGGATCGTAATGCTAGTTTTCTAGGTCTTTGCTACTCGAAGTGTGATTCCAGCTGCGTTCTGGCCCCTGCCCTCTATCCTTCCAACAGTGCCATCACCTGGGAGCTTGTTAGAAAAGCAGAATCTTGGGGCTGACCTCATACCTTCTGAATCAGAAGCAGCATTTTAACAAGATTCCCAGGGAATTTGCACATTCAAGTGTGAGGAGCACTGATCTTTTATTTAATTTTTTTTCAGATGGAGTTTTGCTCTGTCACCCAGGCTGGAGTGCAGTGGTGCAACCTTGGCTGACTGCCAACTCCGCTTCCCAGGTTCAAATGATTCCCCTGCCTCAGGAGAGCAGCTGGGATTACAGGCATAAGCCACAACACCTGGCTAATTTTTGTACTTTCAGTAGAGATGGGGTTTCACCATGTTGGCCAGGCTGGTCTTGAACTCCTGGCCTCAAGTGATCCAACCCCTCGGCCTCCCAAAGTGCTGGGATTACAGGCATGAGCCACCACGCCCAGCCAGGAGCACTGATCTTGGGGACTTCTTTTCTCAGCTGCACCTGCCCCTACCTCAGCAGCCTGAATTATTTTCTTCCAGCAGGGTACTGGCTCAGTCCCAGTCTAAGTATTCCCAGCAGACCCTAACACCTAACCCAATGTTTACAGACTATTTCAGACGTTAAGACATCCTCTCCAACATTAGAAAAACCCTGCAGAATTCACTCTGGGTGTGAGGGCCTGTGGGCCTGCTGGGCCCACCTCTGCAACATGGAATCCTTCCCTGTTTTCGGAGACTCCGCAGAATCTCCCTGGGGCCTCAAGAATGCAGCCCAAACTTTTCACTCTAGACTTTGGGACCCTTGCCCCTTCTCATAGCAGCCCAGGGAATTGGGGCGGAGTGGGACAGAGCAAAGACATGGAGGAGAAATAGTTGCTGAATCTGGGAGCAATAGCTGTTCATTCAATCATTAGTTCAACCAGTGTTTGTTGAGAATGATTGTGTGCCAAGCACTAGTGATATGGCGATGAGTAGAGCATGGTCTCTGCTCTTGAGGAAAGTGGAGCTATTAATTTATACAGATCACCGGGCGCGGTGGTTCACGCCTGTAATCCCGGCACTTTGGGAAGCCCCAGGCAGGTGGATCACCTGAGGTCAAGGGGTCGAGACCAGCCTGATCAACATGGTGAAACCCCATCTCTACTAAAAATACAAAAATTAGCCAGGCGTGGTGTCACATGCCTGTAATCCCAGCTACTTGGGAGGCTGAGGCAGGAGAATCGCTTGAACCCAGGAGGCGGAGGTTGCCGTGAACAGAGCTCATACCACTGCACTCTAGCCTGGCAACAGAGTGAGACTCTGTCTAAAAATAAAAATAAATAAATAAATAATAATAATAATATACACAGATCATTGCAATATCACATGATACAAAAGGCAGACACTAGGGTTGTCAGGAAAAAGAGGGGGCAAGGACATTCCATGCAGAGAGAACAGCATGGGCAAAGCTACGGAAGCATGGAAGAATGTGGCATGATCAGGGAACAGTGAGTACGCATGGACATAAGATGAGTATGGGGAAGAGTGTGGCAGGGCTGGTTAGAGTGAGGACTTGGGCTGACCCCTGCAGAATTTAGATCTCACTTTGGCTTCCTTGGATTTATAGAACGTGTCTGAGCCATCCGGCCTGCTCTTAGCACCAGACCTCACTTCTACACTGACTTGAGCCAGTCAGAACCAGGAGGCATTTATGCACGCACATGCATGCGCACCCCAGAGAACACATCAAAGCCAGACTCCCCAGTCAGTGACTGACTGGGTTCCATCCCTACCAACACCCCCTGTTCACACCAGTGGGAGCAGGAATGGTCAGTGAATTAACTTCCTGGGAAAAAACTCTAGGGCAGGACTATGGGTCTCCTTGACCTGAAAAACGGATAGAAATGGAGACAGGGTTGACTACACAGATGTACCAGATCTGCCTATGTGAATGCCTGTGTGTGTGCATGTGGATGGACATGGGTGAGGACATACCTGCACACCTCCAGGGAAGGGTGTGAAATGATTGCCTCCAAATCACAGGAGATATAATCCTAATTCCTTGTCGGAGAAAGAAGGATAGACTGTTCCATCGACATCCTTCGTGAGTTCATCCCTCCAGGAAACTTCTTTTGGGGGTCAAAAAGTGAGCAGTGTTTAATGTATAACTTCAAATTCTTTGACGCTCCTCCTATTGAGAGGTAAGGTCTGTGTCTCCTTGCCTTGAATCTGGACTACTTTGACCAACTGAATATGGTGGCAGTGACTCTATGTGACATCCAAGTCTAGATTATAGAAGCCTATGCAGGGCCAGGTACAGTGGCTCATGCCTGTGATCCTAGAATTTTGGGGTCAAGGCGAGAGGATTGCTTGAATCCAGGAGTTCAAGACTAGCTGAGGCAACATAGCAAGACCCTGTCTCTACCAAAATTTTTTTAATTAGCTGGGTGTGGTGACGCATGCCTGTAGTCCCAGCTACTCAGGAGGCTAAGTTGGGAGGATCGCTTGAGCCCAGAGTTTGAAGCTGCAGTGAGCTATGATTGCACCACTGCACTCCAGCCTGGAAGACAGAGCAAGACCCTGTCTCTAAAGAAAAAAAAAAAATTGAGACCAGCTTAGGCAACATAGGGAGACCCCGTGTCTATAAAAATTTAAAAATTAGCTGGATGTGGTGGTGCCCACCTGTAATCCCAGCTACTCGGGAGGTGAAGGGGGACAACTGCTTGAGCCTGGGAAGTTGAGGCTATAGGGAGAAAAAAAAAACTCATGCAGCCTCAACCTTGTTCCTTGTAACCCTCAAACCCGTGCCCTTCGAGCTGCCTGAGCTGTCATGTAAGAAGTCAGACTATCCCGAGTCCACTATGCTGAAGAGGTCATATGGAGGTGTTCTGTTTAATAGTTCTAGTTGAATAGTTCTAACTTTTTTTTTTGAGACAGAGTTTCGCTCTTGTTGCCCAGGCTGGAGTGTAATGGCACGATCTTGGCTCACTGCAGCCTCTGCATCATGGGTCCAAGCGATTCTCCTGACTCAGCCTCCCAAGTAGCTGGAATTACAGGCACGTACCACCATGCCTGGCTAATTTTGTATTTTTAGTAGAGACGGGGTTTACTCCATCTTCGTCAGGCTGGTCTTGAACTCCCGCCCTCAGGCGATCCACCCAGCTCAGCCTCCCAAAGTGCTGGAATTACAGGCATGAGCCACTGTGCCGGGCCAATAGTTCTAACTTTCAGCCATGCTCACTAACACAATAGACATGTAGGTGAAACTGTTTTGAATTCTGACCAGCCCATCTGCCAGCTGAATATCATCAAGCATCCTTATCAACACCTTATGGAGTGGAAGAATCTCCCAGCCAAGCCCTGCCCAAATTCCTGACACATAACATCGTGAGATATAATAAAACAATTGTTGTTTTAAGCTACTAAATTTTGGGGTACTTTGTTATGCAGGAATAGATAACTGAAACAAATGGTAATAATAATTATTAAGCTATCACTGAGCGCAGTGGCTCACACCCGTAATCCTAGCATTGTGGGATGCTGAGGTGGGAGGACTGCCTGAGGTCAGGAGAGCAGCCTGGGCAACATAGCAACACCTTGTCTCTATTCAAAATAAAAAAAATTGGCTGGGTGTGGTGGATCACGCCTGTAATCCCGGCACTTTGGGTGGCTGAGGCAGGCACATCAAGAGGTTAGGAATTGGAGACCAGCCTAGCCAACATGGTGAAACCCCATCTCTACTAAAATTACAAAAATTAGCTGGGTGTGGTGGCGGGCGCCTGCAATCCAAGCTACTCAGGAGGCTAAGGCAGGAGAATCACTTGAACCCAGGAAGCAGAGGTTGCAATGAGCCAAGGTTGTGCCGTTGCACTCCAGATTGGGTGACAGAGCAAGACTCCATCTCTAAATAAATAAATAAATAAAATTAGCCAGGAGACTCCATCTCTAAATAAATAAATAAATAAATAAATAAATAAATAAATAAATAAATAAATAAATAAATAAATAAATAAAATTAGCCAGGCATGGTTGTGCACACTTGTAGTCCCAGCGCCTCAGGACGTTGAGGTAGAAGGATTGCTTGAACCAGGAAGGGTTGAAGCTGCAGTGAGCCATTATCAGGCCACTGCACTCCAGCCTGGCAACACCGCAAGACACTGTCCAAAAAAAAAAATTATTAAGTTTATATATGTGGCACTGTTCCAAGTGATTGACATGTATTAACTCATTTATTCCTCAGAAGATGAAGTAGAGCTTGCTGGGCGCAGTGGCTCACGTCTGTAATCCCAGCACTTTGGGAAGCCCAGGCGGGCCGATCACCTAAGGTCGGGAGTTCGAGACCAGCCTGACCAACATGGAGAAACCCTGTCTCTACTAAAAATACAAAATTAGCTGGGCGTGGTGGCGCATGCCTGTTATCCCAGCTACTTGGGAGGCTGAGGCAGGAGAATCACTTGAACCCGGGAGGCAGAGGTTATGGTGAGCCGAGATCATGCCATTGCACTCCAGCCTGGGCGACAAGAGTGAAAATGTCTCAAAATAAACAAAAACAAACAAACAAACAAAAAAAAAAACACTACTAATTTTGGGGCCGGACGTAGGGGCTCACACCTGTAATTCCAGTACTTTGGGAGGTAGAGGCAGGCAGATTACCTGAGGTTGGGAGTTTGAGACCAGCCTGGCTAACATGGCGAAACCACATCTCTACTAAGAATACAAAAATTAGCCGTGGCACCTAGAGTCCCAGCTACTCGGGAGGCTGAGGCATCTATTTTTAGAGATAGAGTCTCCCTATGTTGCCCAGACTGGAATGCACTGGTTATTCACAGGTGTGATCATGGCATACCACAGTCTTGAACTCCTGTGCTCAAGTGATCCTTCTGCCTCAACTTCCAGAGTAGCTGGGACTACAGGCATGTGCCACTGTACCCAGTTTGATAATTTTTTAGAAAGCTTTTTTTAGGAACTGCCATTCTGTTTTCCACGGTGTATTATATTCCCAGCAACCGTGCACAAGGATTCCAACTTCACCAACACTTGTTATTTTCTGTTTTATTTTAAAATTACCCACTCTGGCTGGGTGCAGTGGCTCATGCCTGTAATTCCAGCACTTTGGGAGGCTGAGGCGGGTGGATTATGAAGTCAGAAGTTTGAGACCAGCCTGGCCAACATGGCGAAATCCCACTTCTATTAAAAATACAAAAATTAGCCTGTAATCCCAGCTACTCGGGAGGCTGAGGCAGGAGAATTGCTTGAACCTGGGAGGTGGAGGCTGCAGTGAGCCGAGATCACGCCATTGCACTCCAGCCTGGGTGACAGAGCAAGACTCCATCTCAAAAATAAAAATAAAATAATAAATAAATAATAAATAATAAATACCCATCCTAATGGGTGTGAGGTATTACCTATTGTTGATTTTGTTTTTGTTTTTTTTTGAGGCAGGCTCTCTCTCTGTCACCCAGGCTGGAGTACAGTGGCATGATCTCTGTTCGCTGCAACCTCTGCCTCCTGGGCTCAAGGGATTCTCCCGCCTGAGCCTCCTGAGTAGCAAGGACTACAGGCATGTGCCGCCATGCCCAGCTAATTTTTGTATTTTTTTGTAGAGATGTGGTTTCACCATGTTGGTCAGGCTGGCCTTGAACTCCTGGGCTCAAGTGATCTGCCCAGGTCCCATCTTGGCATACTAAAGTGCTGTGAGCCACTGCACCTGGCCACCTATTGTAGTTTTGATTTGCATTTCCCTAATGATTAGTGATGTTGAACATTTTTTCATTTGTTTATTGGCCATTTGTACATGTTCTTTAGAGAAATATCTTTTCAACTCCTTTGCACATTTTTATTTATGTTTTTATTATTTGAGATGGAGTTGCTCTGTTGCCCAGTCTGGAGTATGGTGGTGCGATCTTGGCTCACTGCAACCTCTGCCTCCCAGGTTCAAGCTATTCTCCTGCCTCAGCCTCCTGAGTAGCTGGGATTACAAGCACACGCCACCACACCTGGCTCATTTTTGTATTTTTAGTAGAAAAAAGGTTTCACCATGTTGGCCAGGCTGGTCTCGAACTCCTGACCTCATGATCTGCTTGCCTTTGCCCATTTTTAAATCAGGTGGGTTTTTTTGTTGTTGAGTTTTAAGAGTTCTCTATATATTGTGGCTATTAATCCTCTACCAGATATATGATGTGCAAATAGTTTTCCTCATTCTGTGGGTTACCTTTTTACTTGTTGATATTGTCTTTTAATGCACAAAATTTTTACACTTTTATAATATAATATCTAATTTATCAATTTTTTTCATTAAAGACAAAAACAAGTGTCTTTAATGTCATACCAAAAAACCATTGCCAAATCCAATGAAGTGAAGCTTCTGCTTACATTTAGGTCTTACATTTAGGTCTTTGATCCATTTCTTTCTTTTTTTCTTTCTTTTTTTTTTTTTTTTGAGATGGAGCCTCTCTGTCACCCAGGTTGTTGGAGTGCAATGACTCGATCTCAGCTCACTGTAACCTCTGCCTCCCAGATTCAAGCGATTCTCCTGCCTCAGCCTCCCAAGTAGCTGGGATAACAGGCAAGCACCGCCATGCCCAACTAATTTTTGTATTTTTAGTAGCAAGGGAGGTTTCGCTATATTGGCCAGGCTGGTCTCAAACTCCTGACCTCGCGTGATCCACTGGCCTTGGCCTCCCAAAGTGCTAGGATTACAGGCATGAGCTACTGTGCCTGACCCTTTGATCCATTTCGAGTTAAGTTTTGTACATGATGTGTAAGGGTCCAACTTCATTCTTTTGTGTGTGGCTATCCAGTTTTCCAACTCCACTTGTTGAAAAGACTATCCTTTCCCCATTGAACGGTCTTGGCACCCTTGTCAAAAATAATTTAACTATATACATGAGAGTTTATTTCTGGGTTATCTATCATTAACTCAGTTTTGAACACATATACTTTGAGGAGGAGATATCTAGTAGGCAGTTGCAAATGTGGTTCTGATGCAGACGAGAGTTGGGAGCTAGAGCTGTAGGTTTGGGCACTGACATTGTCCCTGACTTCTGGAGGGCTTATGTTATAGATGGAGACAGAATCATACACAAATCGCTGTGATCTACCAGAGGTCAACTTACATGCTATCTGGCTGTGAGCAAAGAGCCATGAAAAGAATGACAGAGGAGCAGTTAATCCATAATGGTGAGTAGGAGTTCAATAAGGAAAAGGCAATAATAGCTGATCTCTCTGTGGACTGGTACACCCATACAGGTAAAGAGTGCATTGAACGGCAGGGCGTGGTGGCTCACACCTGTAATCCCAGCACTTTGGGAGGTTGAGGTAGATGGATCGCTTGAGCTTAGGAGTTCAAGACCAGCCTGGGCAACGTGCCGAAACCCCATCTCTACCAAAAATACAAAAATTAGCCAGGCATGGTGGTCCGTGCCTCTGGTTCCAGCTCTTGGAGAGGTTGAGGTGGGAGTATCACTTGGACCACGGAGGTCAAGGCTGCAATAAGTCGAGATTGCACCACTGAACTCCAGCCTGGGCGACAGAGTGAGTCCTTCTTTCAATAATAATAATAATAATAATAATAATAATTATTATTATTATTATTATTATTATTTAACAACAAAATTTAAAAAGAGTACAAGGAAGCATGCATTGTGTGGTGGATGTGGGGAGAGAGGGCATGAAGAAAGGGAGACAGACCTGGAAGGACGGTTGGGGGCGCAGATAGAAGAAAGCTTTAATGTGAGGTCAAGGAGTCTGGATTTTAAGTATAGTAATGGAAAATCCAGTGGGAGCTTTGGGAGGGAATGGGAAGGTGCATGAAGAATGGATGAGCAATTTTTTTGCATTACTTTCCTCCTTTCAGTACAAACCAGCTTCCTCACTTGCATGCACACGTGTGTACACACGTGTGACACTGCTTTTTCTGCCTAGATCCCAGTTCCATGCCTTAGTCCTAGATTGTAACTGCTTTATCACTCTCACCCAACTAGGCAGTTGACTTGAACTTCCAGCCTATTTATTCATTTATTTATTTAGAGACGGAGTCTTGCTCTGTCAGCCAGGCTGGAGTGCAGTTGCAGTCTTGGCTCACTGCAACCTCAACCTCCTATGTTCAAGCAATTCTCCTGCCTCAGCATCCCAAGTAGCTGGGATTACAGGCATGCGCCACCACGCCTGGCTAATTTTTGTATTTTTAGTAGAGATGGGGTTTCACCATGTTGGCCAGTCTGGTCTCGAACTCCTGAGCTCAGATGATCCACCCACCTTGGCCTCCCAAAGTGCTGGGATTACAAACGTAAGCTATCATGCCCGGCGTAAATAATTTTATTTATTCCTTTTTAAATTCTTTCCATCCTTTTTCCCTTCCTTTCTTTCTAATTTCTTATTGAAATAACATAGACTAAAATGCATAAAGTGCTTTTTAAAAATTTTTTTGAGACAGGGTCTTGCTGTGTCACCCAGGTTGGGCTGCAGTGGTATGAATACAGCTCAGTGCAGTCTCAACCTCCTGGGTTCAAATGATCCTCCCGCCTCAGCCTCCCAAGTTGCTGGGACCACAGGCATGTGCTACCATGCCCAGCTTTTTGAAAAAAAATTTTTTTTTGTAGAAATGAGGGTCTCGCCATGTTGCCCAGGCTGTAAAGTGCATTTAAATCTTAAGTACAGCTTAATAATTTTTTTTTTTTTTGAGATGGAATTTCATTCTTGTTGCCCAGGCTGGAGTGCAAGGGTGCAATATTGGCTCACCACAACCGCCGCTTCCCGGGTTCAAGCGATTCTTCTGCCTCAGCCTCCCGAGTAGCTGGGATTACAGGCATGTGCCACCGTGCCAGGCTAATTTTGTATTTGTAGTAGAGACAGGGTTTCTCCATGTTGGTCAGGCTGGTCTTGAACTCCCGACCTCAGGTGATCCGCTCACCTTGGCCTCCCAAAGTGCTAGGATTACAGGCGTAAGCCACTGTGCCCGCCCAGCTTAATGAATTTTTACATGTGTCTACACTCATGTAAACACTACCTAAGTAACGAGACAGAACATTTTGCTCCTTCTACCTTCTAGTGAGCACTGTGCTAGAGGTAACCACTATTCTGAGTTCTATCACTATGATTAATTTTGCCTGTTATAGAACTTCTAGAAAAGGAATCATGAAATGGGCCTTCTTTTGTATCTAATGTCTATGAGATTTATTCACATGGTTGAGTCCACGTGGCCACATAATTTCTTACAGTAAAACTCCCCACTTAGTATTCCAAAATTAGCTTCCTGACCTGATGCAGCTTTTAAACCAACTTATCTTCCTTCTCTTTCTCTCTCCTCCTTTTCTTTCTTTCTCCTCCTTTTCTTTCTTCCTCCCTCTCCTTTTCTTCTCTCCATCAGTAAGTAGTAAGCACCTTTGCATGGGTGTTAGGGAAGCAGCAGGGAGCATCACAGTCTTGGTTCCTGCCCTGTTGGAAGTATATGCTATGGTGGGAGGGATAGGTGAAGAACCAGGTAAGGACAGTAGAGTGTGAGGCTGGGTGTGGTGGCTCAACCTGTAATCCCAGGACTTTGGGAGGCTGAGGTGGGAAGATTGCTTGAGCTCAGGAAATCGAGACCAGCCTGGACAACATAGCAAGACTTTGTCTCTATTAAAAATTTAAAAACTCAGCTTGGCATCATGGTGCACATCTGTGGTCCAGCTACTCAGGAGACTGAAGCAGGAGGATTGCTTGAGCCCAGGAGTTCAAGGCTGCAGTGAGCTATGATCGCACCACTGCACTTCAGCCAGGGCAACAGAGTGAGACCTTGTCTCGAAAACAAAACAAAACAAAATAGGCCAGCACAGTGGCTCATTTCTGTAATCCTAGCACTTTGGGAAGCCGAGGCTGGTGGATCCCTTGTGCCCAGGAGTTCGAGACAAGCCTGGGGAACATGGTGGAATCCTGTCTCTACAAAAGAATACAAAACATTAGCCAGTGTGGTGGCATGCACCTGTAGTCCCAGTTACTCAGGAGGCTGGGGCAGGAGGATCAACTGAGCCCAGGAGATCGAGGCTGCAGTGAGCCGAGATCGCGACACCACATTCCAGCCTGGGCGACAGAGTGAGACCCTGTCTCAAACAAACAAACAAACAAACAAACAAACAGACAGTAGAATGTGATGAGCAGAATGCTAGAAAAGTCAAGGGCACTATGGCAACCTGTAGAAGAGACATCAAACCCCAACTTAATGGACCACAAAAGACTTCCTGGAGAAAACACCTGAACTGAGACCTGAAGAATAAATAGTGTTGTGAGCAGTCACCTGTGTAAAAGCTGCAAGCAAGAGAGAACTGGTACTTTCAAGGAAATGCAAGAAATTCAGAGAAGCTCAGCTCGACTGGAACATAGAGCGTAAAGTTGGGAAGAGTGCCTGCAGGGCCAGGCAGGGCAGATCTTGAAAGAGTGACACAATGAGGATCTGGTTTATTTTATTTATTATTAAATTGATTTTGAGTCGATTGTTTTGTGTGTGTGTGGTTTTTTGTTTGTTTGTTTGTTTTCAGACAGGGTCTCACTGTTGCCCAGACTGGAGTGCAGTGGTGCGATCATAGCTCACGGCAGCCTTGACCTCCTGGGCTTAGGTGATTCTACACCCTCAGCCCCTACCCTCCCTCCACCATGTAGCTGGGACTACACGACCATGGCCAGCTAATTAAAAAAAAATTTTTGTAAGGCTGGGTGCGGTGGCTTATGCCTGTAATCCCAGCTACTCGGGAGGCTGAGGCATGAGAATTACTTGAACCAGGGAGGCAGAGGTTGCAGTGAGCCAAAATTGTGCCACTGCATTCCAGCCTGGGTGACAGAGCAAGACCCTGTCTCCAAAAATAAAATAAAATACAATTATGTAAATAATTTTTTTATTTTTCTTTTGGAGACAGGGTCTCCCTGTGTTGCCCAGGTTGGTCTCAAACTCCTGGGGCTCAAAAAATCCTCCTGCCTCGGCTTCCCAAATGCTGGGATTACAGGTGTGAGCCACTGCACCAGGCCCCAAAAGGCATTTTAGTTTTTGCAGAGATACGCACATGGTACAAAAGAGCATATATTGAAACACAAGTCCCCCTGGCTCTCCTGTCCCCAGCCACCCAGCTCCCCACAGGTGCAACCTTTGGAATGCTCGTTCTGGCTGCAAGTTGAAAAGCAACATGTTATTGAAGCAAGAGTGAAAACAGGAGACCTTTCAGGAAGCTGTTGAGCATTCCGGGTAACAGGGGATGGTAGTGACTGTGAGAATGATTTTACACTCTAGGAGGCCAAGGCGGGCGGATCACTTGAGGTCAGGAGTTCGATACCAGCTTGACCAACATGGTGATACCCCGTCTCTACTAAAAATAAAAAATAAAAATAAAAATAAAATAGCCAGGCATGATGGTGCAGCTACTTGGGAGGCTGTAATCCCAGCTACTTGGGAGGCTGAGGCAGGAGAATTGCTTGAACCCAGGAGGCAGAGGTTGCAATGAGCTGAGATCGTGCCACTGCACTCCAGCCTGGGCAACAGCAAGACTCAAAAAAAAAAAAAAAAAAAAAAAACAAGAAAGAAAGAAAAGAAAAACTTGTATTGTTGTAAGCCTCAGTTTTGGGGTGGATTATTTACTCAATAGATAACTGAAAAACGAAGGGAAGGAGGGGTAGGGGAGAGAGGCTATGGGTTCAGTTTGTTGCCTTGGAGTTCTGGATCTCAGAATTTCGCAACCATGGCCGGCTGCTTCCCTCTTTTCCTGTTTCCCTGCTAAGCGTCTACAACTTCGTAGTCCAGAGCTTTAGCCTGGGAGGTTCAGGCGTCTGGTCTGCTGTTTCTCTGGTGCCCACATAAACAGCTCTAAAATTCAATAGCATGTTGATGGCTCTGTTTCTTTGGTTGGTGTAGGGTTGGTTTCAGTCCCCCTTTGGTTTGGGGGAAGGATTTTTTTTCCTCTGATTTCATACCCCTGGGGGAAATGTTATTTCTTTGTATCATTCAGCTTCTATTAATAACACAGCGCTGAATACAAAGTAGGTGTTCACTAAATGCCAGATGAACAGCTAGATGAAGCTCACTTGGATAGAGTCCTAAATGCGGTCCAATTCCTGAGTTCCTGTCCCACCCACAGCCCTTCAGTTTCTCCAAGTATGCAAAGGAGGTCACGCCTCACCTTCTCCCTGCAACTCAGGAGCTGGTCCCATTGCTAGGGGTGGAGTGGGGAGTGAAGATACAGACCACTGATGAGTTAAAGGCTCACACGCTGTGAGAGTGTCATTCCCTCTGTGCCTCCATGGGGAAATGGCCAAGCCTGTGAGGAAACAGGTGATGTGACATGCATGGGCAGTGTGATTGATGGGGACCAAGACCTGGAGCGGTGGGTCTGCATTCCTTGGCCTGGAGAGGCCTGAGGAAGGGCCGTGTGTGTTTGCTGTGTGCACGTGAACAAAAGAGAGTGGAGAGTAAACAGCTCCTTGTTGTTTGGCTCAATGGCCCTCTTTCCCTTCAACCCAGGATGGCCACCAAGAGCTCAGTCAGTTGAGATCATCTGCCTTTATCTGTCTCCATGTTGTGGTGTACTTGATCTCCCTGCAGACTGGGACTCCCCAAGACAGGGTGCACACCCCTTTCTCAGTTTCCTCTTCAGAGCCAGAGAGACTAGGGACCCTCTACACAGTCCCTATTGGCTGCTCTTGGCGGCCCCTCCAGAGCCCCTTTCTTGCAGCTCTGAGGGGATGTAGCATCCTCCCATGTCCCCCAACCCAGCTCTCATCACAATGGAATCCAAGAAGGGACTCAGGAGAGACTCTTGTCCAATCTTCTCTTATTCAAGGGAAGGATACTGAGGCCCAGATCGGGGAAGTGACACATCCAGTGTCCTGGCTGGCCCCTGGCAGAGTTAAGGCCAAGACCTACGTTTCCTAACTCCCAAGTCAGTGCCCTCGGTTGCCCACACAGCCTCCCTCAGGGCTCTCGCCTCATCAACCTGTCGCCCAGGCTGGAGTGGAGTGGCGCAATCTCAGCTCACTGCAACCTCCACCTCCCTGGTTCAAACAACTCTTCTGCCTCAGCCTCCCAAGTAGCTGAGATTACAGGCATGTGCCACCACGCCCAGCTAATTTTTGTATTTTTAATAGAGATGGGAGTTCACCATGCTGGCCAGGTTGGTCTCGAACTCAAGATCAAGTGATCTGCCCGCGTCTGCTTCCCAAAGTGCTGGGATGACAGGCGTGAGCCACCACAGCAGGCCTGACCTCTCTTTTGTTTGTCCTCTACTTTCTCTTCTCAGCCTCTCTCTGGCACATGTCCCGTGGCAGGGACACTTGTAGCTTGGGGGAGGGGTGGCCAGCAGGCATGCTTTCTGAGTGAGCATGGAGCTTACAGCGTTTTTGAACATGGAGAGGCTGATGTGCACTGGCGCATGCACACACACTGCCACATCCACATGCAGGTGCTGCTTGACTCAGCTGCTTCCACTTGGCCAGGGAGACACAGGCACACACACAGCCGCACACACACAGCCGCACACACACAGCCGCACACACCTCTGTTAGGTGGAGTGCTCTTCACAAGTCCCCGCTCAGGGGACTGAGCACCAACATAAGTCATGGGACTCCTCCCATGGCCTCAGACCTTGGTGTCCATAGTGGGCGTAACTGGGGGCAACAGATCAAGGACAGATCAGGGACAGCGGAGTGACTGACCCCTGTGACCTGGGATCCAGGAAGACAGGTTTAGAGCCGTCATCCTCACGGGCTCATCTTTGTCCACCTAGGATTCCTCCCACTGGGGCCCTGAGTGTCACCCCTGGGTGGATAATGGGAGGGTGAAAACCCCCACTTTCCTTCTTCCTCTTGCTCCCTTTGCCACCCCTTCCCCCTGCTTGATAAGAATCTGTTTAAACTAAGCTGCTGCCAGGCCGTAGATTCCATGGAGACCCAGCTGGATCTCTTAAAACACAAGGGGAGATGTTTATCTTTTCTCCCAGCCCTGCCTGGGTTACCTCCTCCTGGGCACTGCCAGCCAAGAGCACTGCCTGGTGAGACAAATTAGGGAAGACAAAACTGGGCCCTGGCACCTAGGCTAAGGGTGTGAGCAGTGTTGGGGGAGGGGTGGGCCTCGCAGGCAGGGGAGGGGCAGGTAGGCAGGTGTCCTTTCAGAGCTTATTCACCTCTTCCTGTCCCCTTGCCTCCCACCCCAGCCCCAGTCACTCCACTGCCCCCCACCTCTGGAGAAGCTGAATGGGGATTCGATCCCCAGCCAGTTGCTGGAGTTCCGGAGCAGCTGTCCCAGGCCTGGCGGGGAGGGGCCAGGAATGCTGGGGCTGAGGCCTGGGCCGCCCAGACAGAGCCCGCTCTGAATTCTGGGAGTGTTTGTGCAGCTGGAGCCCATTAGGGGAGGGAGCCAGGCTGCTTATTAATCCCAGCCTTGTTCCCCGGGAGGGGCCAGGGCTCCGCACACGAGTAGAGGGGGAGGGGGTTCTGCTAAGGGAGGCCAGCCCCCAGCCCCCAGCCCTCAGCCCTCAGCCCCCTGCTTGGTGGAGTCTCAGACAGGAGCTTGGAGATCTGGGGCCCTGCATGGTGCATACGTGTGTGTGAGTGTGTGTACCCACATGTGTGGGGGGATGAGTGTGGAGGCAGGGGTGTGGGCACAGTGAGGGGGCACTGGGGGTATGGGGAGGTTTGGCGGAAAGCACTCCTACCTGGAGAGGCAGGGAGCACACGGTGGTCCTGGGAGGGGGTGTGTACACTCCTCAGGGATCCCCACCTGCCCCCAAGAGCTCCTGCTGCCTGCCGCCCTGGCTAGTGGGAGAAGAGGAGAAGGAGGGGATGGACTTGTGTGGCCCAAGTGTTGAATGTGTGCACAGAGGGCTGAGGACTGAGTGTGGAGGCAGGACCTCCATGTGGAGCCATGGGGGTCATGTCCTGCAATAGCTACAGGGGACACCATCTGCCCTGACCTCAATGTGAGGAGCACCTCCTGGGGTTGTGCAGTGTATGACCTGCTCAACTACACACACTGCTCCTGGGAGTAGGCTGGGAGTCTGGGGGCCCAAGTTTGGTTCCAAGCTGGCACTGCCGTAAGATGTGGCACAAAGGATGGTGACACTGAAACCAAATGGAGGCCTGGCATGGTATTCCAGCTCTTCTGAATAGCATGGGGCCTTGGGTCTATTTCCTTCCTTTCTTTTCTTTCTTTCTTTCTTTCTTTCTTTCTTTCTTTCTTTCTTTCTTTCTTTCTTTCTTTCTTTCTTTTTTCTTTCTTTCTTTCTTTCTTTCTTTCTTTCTTTTTCTTTCTTTCTTTCTCTCTCTCTCTCTTTCTTTTCTTTCTCTCTCTCTCTCTCCTCTCCTCTCTCTCTCTCTCTTTCTCTTTCTTTCTTTTTTCTTGAGACAGAGTCTCACTCTGTTGCCCAGTCTGGAGTGCAGTGGCGCGATCTCGGCTCACTGCAACCTCCACCTCCCAGGTTCAAAAGATTCTCCTGCCTCAGCCTCCTGAGTAGCTGGGATTACAGGCGCCCGCCACCATGCCTGGCTAATTTTTTTGTATTTTTAGTAGAAATAGGGTTTCACCATGTTGGCCAGGCTGGTCTCGAACTCCTGACCGCAGGTGATCCACCCGCCTCACCCTCCCAAAGTGCTGGGATTACAGGCGTGAGCCACTGCGCCCGGCCTGGGTGCATTTCTTAATCTCTCTGAGTCTTACTTCCTTTATCCACAGATGGGTATCAGGTCTGTCCTGTGTACCTCATAGGAGTGTTCTAACTGAGTGCCATGGAGGGAGGCAGAGGAAGCACTGCTCGTCCGCCTGTTAACACTGTGTTTTCAGGATGCCATCTTGGAAGCAGCCTGTCTCCTGTCAGGCCCAGCGCCGTGTGGTAGACAGCTGTGGGGGGATGCCCTGGTACAGAACTGAGGTCCCCTTGTACTTACTGCTCTCACTTAGGCCCTGCCATGTCTCCAGCTGGGGGCTAAGACTGTTAGATGCTCGGGGTGATGACACCGAAAAGGTACTGGGAAGAATTCTACTGGAACTTGGGAAAGTTGGGAGCTGTGACGAAAATCCCAGCACCCCGTTTGGGAAACAGGGAGGAAGATGCCATGAGCATTCCTTAGAGAGAGGGTTCGCTTGGACGGCCTCTGCTGAACTGCGGTCCAACACTTCATGGGAGAAGGTGTGACCTGGGACTGGTATATTTAGAAGGAAGGTCAGTGCGGGGCGGGGGCGGGGTGGAGGGTGGCTTTGGAGAGGCAGTCATCGGCTTTAGCCATCCCCAGAAGCCTTGGCCAAGGAGAGGAAGAAAACCCTCTCTTCTAACCCCTTGTTTCCACAAGCCTCCCTTTGTTCAGAGGGTCAGCTTAGGTGTGGTGAGGTCTCTTCAAAACTTCAGAGAGAATTTCCCTGGAGGGTTGGTGGGACAGGAACCACAGAACACCAGGACTGGTGATTACTGCAACAACAAATGGAAATATTGGGATGCGCAAAGAATAACAGCTGTCCGAGAATCCCCAATCATGTCCCGAGGTGGTAGCCCCAGTGGCTTCAAATGCCAGCGGCATTTCTGTCATAGGTGGTCTCTGAACTGGGCACACTGAGGGCCTCCTCCTGTTAAAGTCTAACACCAGGGCTGTCTCAGTCGAAGAGAATTGCGGAGGTGGGAAGGAGACCCACAAAATTCTGGAGGCTCAGCTCCTGCCTTCAGGGAATCCCAGTCTAGTAGGGAAGACAGTCCCTGCCCTCAGGAAGCTCCTGTTATAATCGAAGGCGACACCATTTGTCCTCTAGGAATGCTTAGTGTGATGGTAGAGACATACCCTCTGTGTAAGAAACCCCCTCATCTGATGGTGGAGGCAGGACACACACACACACACACACACACACACACACACACACGCTCGCTCTCTCTTTTTCTCTTTCCCTCTCTCTCTTCCTCTCTCCCTCTCCCTCTCTCCTACGACACAGAGAGTTTTAAAGATGAAGTGGGCCGAGCACAGTGGCTCACACCTATAATCCCAACACTTTGGGAGGCCAAGGCGGGTGGGTCACCAGAGGTCAGGAGTTCAAGACTAACGTGGCCAACATGGTGAAAACGTATCTCTACTAGTAATACAAAAAAATTAGCTGGGTGTGGTGGCACATGCCTGTAATGTCAGCTACTTGGGAGGCTGAGGCAGGAGAATCACTTGAACCCGCGAGGTGGAGGTTGCAGTGAGCCGAGATTACGCCATTGCCTTCTAGCCTGGGCAACAAGAGCTAAACTCTGTCTCAAAAAAAAAAAAAAAAAAAAAGATGGAGTGAATGTGAGATGAACTAATGGATCAAGTTCTAGGCAGTTGTGAGTAGTGGAATGAGTGATAGGGGAGAAGAAATGAGGCGTCCACTAGGGGCAGCTCCCTGGAGGAAGATCTTGTGTGATGGTGTCGGCTGCAGTAGCGTAGGCTGCAGCTTTTCATTACACAGTTACCCCTGGCTACCCTTCCCCTCTGGGCGAGGTCTGTGGAAACAGCATTGGCCTGGGAGATCAGGTTTGTGCTGGGCTCTGACACCAATTTGCTGTGTGACACTGAGCAAGACACAACCTCTCTGAGCTTGTAAAAGTCACGAGCTGATCCCTCAGATCCCTTCCAGCTCTTACATCCTAGACTTCCTGGCCCCAGCCCTGTCGCCCCCGCTTCCTCTCCCCCAGAGCCTCCCCACCACTGCCCTTCCTCTTGGCCTTCCATTTGGTCTCTCCTGGGGCAGGTGGTCCAGGCAGCTGCCTGGCCTGTGTGGCGATGGGATCCCACCCACAGCGAGGGGTGGTGTTCAGTGGGAGTGGCTGTGACCTGAGGAGCTGGGTTTGGGGCTCAGGCTGGAGGTTCTGGGGTGAGGACCTGACTTTTGGCAGCTTTTCCCAATACCCTCCAGAAGGGGATATTTGAGGGGAGGGAGAAAAGTGTTCAGAAGATGTCTTGGTTCAGGCTGTGGTGGGTCTGGGTCCCTTTGGGAGGCTTGGGAGGGGCAGTCATGGAAGAACAGGTTGAACTCCACTTCCCCTGAGCTTGGGGACATTGGGGCCAGCACTGGGCCAGGGTGGTTCCTGCAGCTGCTGGGTGTGCTTGTTGTGAGGGAGTTGGGTGGGGGGTGGGATGTGGATTGGAAGGGACAGCTGGGTCTGCAGGAAGCCTAGCCTGACACCCCTCCTGAGACGCTTCCCCTCTCCCATCCCCACACTCATGGACCAGAATGCGGGGGGTACTCTCCACCCACCCAGAACAAGAGGCTAGACAGAGACTGGAGAGAGAATCAAGAGGGGCTGGCCTAAGAGAGCCAGGTCATGTCCATCTCTGCGCTTTTCCAACAGAAAGGCTTCCATGAAAATGGCTTGGGTGACATAAAGGAGGTGGCAACAGATGACAGCTGGATGGAGGACTCAACTCCTGTTGTCGCTGATTCAACCTCGAGCACTTCCAACATTTTGCCCTCTCCAGTGTGGGTCCTTCAACTTAGCAGTGCCTGAGTATCACTTGGTATGCCTGTGAAGACGCACGGGGCAGAAGGCTGGCCTCACTTCACAGATTTCGGATCAGTAGGTCTAGGGCGGGGGCTAAGAACTGGAATTCGCAGTGAGTTCCCAGGCGATGCTGCTGGTGCTGGCGCACATGCCTCATTTTGAGTAGCACTTGAATGCTTCTTTCTCCCCTCCCTGCTCGGCTGTGTCATCCTTCTCCCCTCCCTAAGCACAAGCCACCCCAGCTGTTAGGGGCTAAGCACATGGTAGGCATGGCAGACGGCCAGGGTCAGACCCTGCGGTGGGAGGGACCCTGTGTGGGAGTCTGAGTGGGGAGGTGTAGAACTGGGCTCAGCATGGTTTCTTCTGTCTGACCCAGGCCCCCGCAACACACTGGGGTGATGCTCTACTCCCTCCTTTCCTCTCTTCTCCAGCACAATGGCCCTCAATCTGCACAGATCCTGGGAATTCACAAGTGGACCAAGCATCCTATGGGACCATGTTTTAATATTTTCCACTCTTGCCCAGGTTTGTGCCCTATTATTCTCCAAATATGTGTGGAGGGTGTTGTGGTGAAAACAACATAAAATTATTCAAAACTTCTTGATTAATTTATACTTTCTGGTCGGGCACGGTGGCTCATGCCTCTAATCCCAGCACTTTGGGAGGCTGAGACAGGAGGATCGCTTGAGGCCAGGAATTGGAGACCAGCCTGGGCAACATGGCAAAACCTCATCTCTACAAAAAATAGAAAATTTAGCCAGGCGCAGTGGTGCACACCTGTAGTCCCAGCTACTCAGAAGGCTGAGGTGGGAGCATCACCGCAGCCCAGAAGAGCAAGGCTGCAGTGAGCCACAGTTGCACCACTGCCCTCCGGCCTGGGCAGCAAAGACACAGTCTCAAAAAAAAAAAAAGAGATAAGTTATACTTTCTTAACTTCTAAAAATTATAGGGCTGGGTGCAGTGGCTCACACTTGTAATCCCAGTGCTTTGGGAGGCTGAGGTGGGAGGACTGCTTTTGGCCAGGAGTTCAAGACAAGACTGGGTAACACAGCAAGACCCCATCTTTACCAAAAATTTAAAACAATCGTCTAAGCATGGTGGAGCATGCCTATAGTCCCAGCTATTAAGAAGACTGAGGCAGGAGGATTGCTTGAGCCCAGGAGGTTAAGGCTGCACTTCAGCCTGGGCGAAAATGACCATCTCTAAAAACAAAAATTATAAAATAGATCACACTTATAAAACATATTGACTTTTTAACCAAGATGATTTCCATGGTGATGACCCTTAACGTAGCCCAGGCTACTGTTCCAGCCTCATCCAGATCCCCCTCTCTTCCAGGCCTTATTTCAGTTACACAAATGGACTTTGTTCCTCTGGCCTCAGGGCCTTTTCACTTGCTGTTCCCTCTGCCTACCACCAGCTGCCTCATTCACACTCACCCCCTCCACTCCTTGGGCTGATTAACTCTTGCTTTTCCCTCCAACCTAGACTATCACTTCCTTAGGAACCCTTTCCCACCCTCCTGACCATGTTAATTCCCTCATTTGAGGCTCTGACATACAGGTATTTACCCCTTTGTCTGCAGCCCTTAAGTTACTTTAATTTTCCATTTGTGTGTGACTTTGCCTAATTTCTGACTCCTTATCAGTCTGAAAGTTCTGTGAGGCAGAGCCCATTCATTTCTCCGGCTTATTGCCCACCACAGTGCCTGGCACAAACCAGGTGCTTAATCAACATAAGATAAAGGATGCCATCAGTTAGCCAATTGGTGAATAAAAGATCACCTCCATGTTGGAGGTAATAGCCAGAGACTTGCAGCCAACCTGGTGTCAAAGGATAAAAGTTAATAAAACCTGTACCATGGCCTTCAGGATTTTCTGACCACCTGTTCTCGTAGGTAGACCACAGCTTTGGCTTCTGCAGTGTAGATGAGAAAGGAGACAGGTGACTGGCAGGTTGCCAGCTACAAAGTAATGGGAGTTGGGAAGAGAGAGAAACATGGAGGGAGAAGGGCAGATGAAAAAGAAGGCAGAGAAGAAATCATGGAGACAGAAGAGAGATGGAGAGAAGAAAACAGAGCCTGAAGAAGAGAAAGAGGACAAAGTCCCTTTAGGACAAAGCTGAGGAAAGAAGGTCTCCAGGAGGGTCGATGGAGTGGGGTCAAAGGGGCATCGTTTGGCGGCCTTGCTTCATGACCCCCGCCACCAGTCTCAGCCACCTTCTCTCTTTCCCCACCCCCTGCGTTCTCCCCCTCTGCCCCAGGAGCTGGGCTAGTTTATTTTCCTTGGGCAGGCTTCCTGAAAGGGGAGCCTGGTTTTCCTGACACATGAAAAGTGTCTCAGACTGCCGTCTGACCCTTCCTGCAGAGCCCCAGCTCCAGGGAGTTTGTTTGACAAGCACTCACACACGTGGACACATGCAGACATCCTGGCACATGGCAAACACATGCACCCGGAGACCCCAGGGTGAGTCTGGGAGTTGTGCGGCCAGAGGCATGGACGCACACATGCACCCTCACATGTAGAAATAAAATGTAAGGCACATACACCCAACGTGTGCTCCCACATGGGTGCCGGGTGCCTGTGCTTGCAGGCTCAACACGAACTTGCTCATTCACACGTAAGACGTTATTCCCAACATCCACGTGTGCCCGTTTCCCCTCTTCACTGCACGGCTGGCGGCGAGAGAAGTTAGAGTGACGTACACAGGTGGTGTGAGGGCCATGTAAGTGGCTGGTGTGGCCTAAGGCCAGCTGCAGCTTCTCCCTGAGTCAGAGGAGGAGCCCTGGGCCAGAGCCACCACCCACTGCGATGTTGGGGATCCTCCCCTGCTTGTGGGTGGGAGGTAGGATGTCTGTGTCCCCTGTGCCCCCTGACTTCAGGCTCTTGGAGTCAAGTATACCATCACCTTCGTCGCTGTGCTTCCATTGAGCGCTCCTGGGACTGGCATTCTCCCCTGCAGGTGCTCTGCCCAACCCCACTCAATCCCACTCTCCAAGGGCAAGCCTACGCCACAGGGCTCCTGCCTTCGGAGACAGACCTTGGCAGAGAGCGCCCGGGGATGGGGATGGGACTGTGGCGACAATTATAATCTCAGCACCTGCCAGTGCTAGTTGCCAGGTATTTCATGAACAATGTCTTATTTATTTATTTATTTTTGAGACAAAGTCTTGCTCTGTCACCCACGTTGGAGTGCAGTGGTGCGATCTCAGCTCACTGTAACCGTTGCCTCCTGGGTTCAAGCGATTCTCCCACTTCAGCCTCCCAAGTAGCTAGGACTACAGGCATGCACTACCATGCCCAGCTAACTTTTGTATTTTTGGTAGAGATGGGGTCCTGCTATGTTGTCCAGAATGGTCTCAAACTCCTGGCCTCAAGTGATCTGCCCGCCTTGGCCTCCCAAAATGCTGGGATTACAGGTATGAGCCACCACGCCTGGCCAATATCTTTTATTTTATTTTATTTTATTTTATTTTATTTTATTTTATTTTATTTTATTTTAGACAGGGTCTTGCTCTGTCACTCAGGCTGGAGTGCAGTGGTATGATCACGGCTCTTTGTAGCCTTGACTTCCCAGGCTCAAGTGATCCTCCCACCTCAGCCTCCCACATTGCTGGGACAATAGGCATGCACCACCATGCCCGGTTAATTTGTAAATATTTTATAGAGAGGAGGTCTCCCTGTGTTGCTCAGGCTGGTCTTGAGCCCTTAGGTTCTGCCCATCTTGGCCTCCCAAAGTGCTGGGATTCCAAGTGTGAGACACCACACCCGTCTTATTTAATACTTCTAACAACTCTGCGGAGGGCTGTGTATCCTTCCTTTAGGGATGGGGAAAACTGAGGCTTGGGGGAGGAGATGTAAAGAAACTTGTCACATTCATGGAGCTGATGAGGCCAAGAGTTGGGATTTGGTCCCGGGTCTGTCTACCATCCAAGTCCATGGTCGTGATCAGTGTGCCATACTCGCCTTGCTGTGTCTTCAGCTGTAAAAATGCCTGTTTCACAAGCTTTTCAGGAAGGAGCTGAGATGAATTTTGTAAAATGGCCTAGCACAATGCCTAGCAAAATGTCTAGCACACAGGGAACATTTGACAATTTGGTTTTCTCTCTCCTTTGGGTTCCTATGTGGAGAAAAGCGGGGTGTGCAACACTCCCCTGGGCCAGTGGATGAGGCATCAGCAGCAAGGAGGGAGGCGGGCAGGGTGGGCAGAGAGGCAGTCATAGAAACACAGCCCCTCCAGCCTCTGGGAAGCCAGAGAAGCCAGCGATCATCACCCTGCACCCCCAGCGCTCACCACATTCGCCCGCCCGATCTTGGGCTTAAAAGGCCTAGGAACATCCCCACCCACCGCATGACCCCCTTCTCTGTGACACCCCCAGGAAAAGGAGGCATTCCCAGACTCCCAGACAGAAGGAGGAGAGGAAGGGGCTGGGGGAGGAAGGGGGAGGGGCTGTCACACACTGAAGCCTTTGTGGGATTCCCAAGCGTCTAGGTGGAAACACTTCATATATCAAGTGTGTTTGTCCCTCCCTGGGGAAAGTGGGGGCAGGAAGGGGGAGGAGAGGCTTGGCCATCGGCAAGTGCGAGGGCCTGAAATAGGGAACACCAGTGTGTAACCCGAGAGGATGGGGAGGGGGCTGCCGAGAACCTTCCTTGATGAACTGACCTGGTCCGGGCTTCTGGGACCCCACTCGGAGCCTTTGATTCTCCAGGCCTCTGTTCACTGAGTAGAAACACGCCCCCCACACCCCTCACTCCTTCCAGAGCCCTAGGCTTTTCCTGCAGGGGTCTACCACTCCCTTCCCTGCTTCCACTCCTGCTCACTCCCGGGCCTGTCCCTTGGTCCTCCCTAAGCCAGCTCTGCCCTCCCCTTCCATCCCTCACCATAATCCTGCCTCCCCTGCCCCCTCCTCCTGTCTTCTAAACCCTGCTCTGTTGAGTCACTGAGACCCCTGACCTCCATATCACCCATTCCAAGATCCTAGCCCAGTCCCCTCTAAGTCTTGGCAGGTTCCCTGCCTCCACTCTCGCCAGCCCCCACTCATGCCCTGACTCAGCCCCCAGCCAGCGTGCTGTGCTGAGAGCAGCTGTCCTAGTAACCCTTGTAATGAATATGACTGCAATGGTGATTTTGGAAAAGTTAGTATTATTCATTTATGTATTCAAGAATTTCTCACTGAGGGCCTACTAAGTGCTAGAGACTCTGCCAGATGCTGAAGCCCTCACGGAGCTCTCAGTTACTATAATACCACGCTAAGGCTCCAGGCAAGAGGGGTCCCTGTTCTGCAGCCTGTTCTGGGAGCTTCCGGTTGCTCCCAGCCCCACAGAACAAAGATTCCCTGAGATATGCACACCCAGAGCCTGCACAGCCCACTTCGCCCTCCCTTCTACACATGCTCTGGGTTCCTGGCCCAGGGCTGTGTAAGATCTTATTGGAACCTGAGGCAAAAATAAATAAATAAATAAATAAATAAATAAATAAATAAATAAATAAATAAATAAATAAAATCAATAATACTGATCCTGTCTTTATTTAAAAATTGGATATTTGTTTATTATGGATTTTTACATTAATTTTGATTTTTAAAATATTGCATTAAGATATCATCTTTATCTGCTGGGCGCAGTGGCTCACCCCTATAATCCCAGCACTTTGGGAGGCTAAGGCGGGCAGATTGCTTGAGCCCAGGAGTTTGAGATTGGCTTGGGCAACATGGTGAAACCCCATCTCTACCCCAAAAACTAGAGAAATGAGCCGGGTGTGGCGGCACATGTCTGTGGTCCCACCTACGTGGGGGGCTGAGGTGGGAGGATCGCTCCATCCTAGGAGCTAGAGGCTGCAGTGAACCGAGATTGCGCCACTGCACTCCAGCCGGGGTGACAGAGTGAGACCCTTTCTCAAAAAAAAAAAATCACCTATCTTTATTACTGAGTTTTGTTGTATGTGTGTACACCTTCAATTTTGCACCTGGGTGAGGGCCTCAATGGACTCACCCCAGTCCTGGCCCTCTCCTGGTCCCCAGAATTCCCCATCCAAGTGACCTCAGCCTATTTCCAAGGCCTGAGGAAGCCTTTGCCCTGTCCATCCAACCGAGGGCAGGCCAAGCTGCAAGTGTGCATGCTCTTGGCTGAGGGGTGGTCTAGGGGGGATGCCTGTCTCAAAGGGGTGAGAGCAGTTTGCCCACAGGGCTGATGAAGTGTCCCCTCGGGGCACAGCAGAGGAAAGCAGGGGTAGATCAGAGGGTGGAGGCAGCACCGCCATGTTCCAGTGCAAAACTCCGGTCGTTATGAAAGGATATTTGTCTGTCAAGGTAAGAGGATAGAATGCATTTTTATTTAACAGTTTGTTTCCTTGATTTATACGTTTTGAATATTTAGAAATTTTGTTTGAGGCCTCTTATGTGTACTCTTGCCCCAAGTCCTCAAATGTTAAAGGCAGGCCCGTTTACAGGGCTGGGGAGTGGGGGACTGAAGTTGTCAGGATGGAGTGAGCCAATTTGATGGGTTCACTGCTGTGTGCACCGTGAACCTCTGCTCCTGCTCTTCCCACCACTGCCAACCCAGCCCAGCCTTTAAGTCCCCTTCTTCTGTGAGGTTATCAGTGATCCCTGCTGGCCTTGGTGGACTTCTTCCTCCAAGCCTGTGACATTTACTGCCAGTCCCACTCCCTGAGCCATCGCCCACACTGCCTGGTAACAGCCCCCCAAATGCAATGCTGTGCTGCTATTTAACTATTAGCATGTGTGCGCCATGTCCAGGCTGCTGGGTGATCCCTGTTTTGATAGCACTGACTATGTGTTCTTTTATTCTTCATGTTCCCTACGGTGTCAAGCTTGGAAAAGAATGGGTTTGAAGTTAGCCTGAGACCTAGGGTTGCTGCTGGCCTTGCCTCCTATTAGCTGTGTGATTGAGCAAGTTAACGTCTCTGAGTCTCAGACTTCTCGTATATAAAATGGGATAATACACTCCAGCCTAGGTGACAGAGTGAGACCTCATCTCAAAAAGTGAAAAGAAATGAAATAAAACTAAATAAGATGGGACAATAAGCCCTGCTTGGCAGGTGTTGTGAACACAAGAAGTAATGTATAGAAAAGGTCTGACAAAGTAGGAAGTCCATAAAATGTTAACCATGATTGCATCATAACTCATAATGTATTAATATATAACTTATATGTATTATGTGCCATATATGTATATACATACATACATATATTTCAATTGGAAAGCAGTAACTGTTTATTAGCCGACTGAATGACAAAAATGATCGTGGTGGACCCCTTCCCAGTTCATCCTTCGAATGAGCCTGTTAATCTGGTCTTCCCTGTTACTAGTATCTCTACTGTCTACAAAATGGGTGGTCTTCTTCTTCATTTCACCTTGTTGGGAAGATAATTTGAATAGCCCTGGGAAGTTATTTGCTTCTTTGAAGCATTTTTGTTTTTGTTTTTTAACAATATACATCTCATGACTCAGATCCTTCATGCAGGTAATGCCACATTTACCAATAAATCAAGCAGTAAAGTGTTATCTGTCATGGCAATCTTTTCCTCCTTCTCCTTCTCCGCCTCCTCCCCCTTCCTTCCTTCCCTCCCCCCCTCCTCCTCCTCCTCTTCCTCCTCCTTCTTCTTCTTCTCTTGAGATGGAGTCTCACTCTGTTACTCAGGCTGGAGTGCAGTGGTGCGATCTCAAGTGATTCTCAAGTTCAAACGATTCTCCTGCCTCAGCCTCCTGAGTAGCTGGGATTATAGGCACGCACCACCACACCCATCTAATTTTTTATTTTTAGTAGAAATGGGGTTTCACTACGTTGGCCAGGCTGGTCTTGAACTCCTGACCTTAGGTGATCTGCCCACCTTGGCCTCCCAAAGTCTGGGATTACAGACATGAGCCACTATACCCAACCCTTTCTTGCCTTTCAGATTTTTTTTTTTTTCCCGCAATGGGGTCTTGCTCTGTCGCCCAGGCTGGAATGCAGTGGTGTGATCTTAGTTTACTGTAACCTCCGCCTCCTGGGATCAAACCATTCTCCTGCCTCAGCCTCCTGAGTAGCTGGGATTACAGGCACGTGCCACCATGCCCGGCTAATTTTCGTATTCTTAGTAGAGACAGGGTTTCATCATGTTGGCCAAGCTGGTCTTGAACTCTTAACCTCGTGATCCACTTGCCTTAGCCCCCCAAAGTGCTGGGATTACAGGTGTGAGCCACTGCGCAGGGCCCACTCCCTGCCTTTTGAAATGTCTTCTGGGCAAATGTTTTTCTCAGGCACTTGATCTTCAGCTCGAGAAATTCCTTTTCTTAAGGATTTCTGGCACAGTCAGAACCTTCCTTTTCTTCTCTTTGACATTCTCCGTGGTTCCAGGTGAGAGTCTATCATATTATTTATTTATTTTTAAAATTTGATTTGGCAGGTGAGTTGTCACACATTCCTTAGTGGAAATTATTATTAATATATCAATTTTAATTATATATTACTAGAGGCATGATATAAATTAAATGATTGAATGGGACAGTCAGGAGTGGAGGGCGAGGAGAGGAACTTAAGCAGTGGAAATGGGTGCCTTCCAACTTGAGGCTCTTCTAAGAAGAGAGAATGAGGGGCCAGGCGTGGTGGCTCACACCTGTAATCCCAACACTTTAGGAGGCTGAGGCGGGCAGATCACTTGAACTCAGGAGTTCAAGACCAGCCTGACCAACATGGAGAAGCCCCGTCTCTACCAAAAATACAAAATTAGCCGGGTGTGGTGGCGCATGCCTGTAATCCCAGCTACTTGGGAGGCTGAGGCAGGAGAATCACTTGAACCCGGGAGGCGGAGGTTGCAGTGAGCCAAGATCACACCATTGCACTGCAACCTGGGCGACAAGAGTGCAACTCTATCTCTCTCTCACACACACACACACACACACACACACACACACACACACACACACACAAAGAAGAAGAAGAAGAGAGAATGGGGAAGCCTCGAACAGATCTTTGGAATCCACACTTCCTCCCTGGGCATTTGGCACAGAAGTGAGAAGTACGGGGCTCAGAATTATCCCTCTGTGTAACTAAAGCCTCCTGACCCTGGGCACTTCAGTTAACCACCCCAGCCTCACACTTGGCACAACCCTGTCCCTGTCCTGCCAGCAGAGGCAGCTGTGCACCAGGCACCACCTCCGTCTGCTGAGGCATTGGCCGGTCTCCCCAAGTGGTTGCCCAGCCCCAACACACCCCAGAGTGCTTGCCCAGGAGAAACCACAGGAACGGAGGGCTGCGGGATCCAACAGGAGACGACTGGATCCCAGCTCCCAGGACCACCCACCCTGACCTCCTCCCCTATGATTATTACAAACATATTTCCAAGGGATTAGCAACCATGCCAGGGATGTTGATCGTTAACCCTCAGTCCAACCAATGGTTTTAATCACCAGCTGCAGCCATAGTAACATTACTAACTAATGAGCAGTCTGCTAAGGTGGGGTGGGCATAGAGTGAGGAATTGGGCTGCAGAGAGAGGCACCTGCTGTACAACTGAGCCAAGGGGCCACCCTGCGAGAGGGTGGCTCAAAACTGCATTTCCCGGTGGCTCAAGCCTGTAATCCCAGCACTTTGGGAGGCCGAGACGGGCGGATCACGAGGTCAGGAGATCGAGACCATCCTGGCTAACACAGTGAAACCCCATCTCTACTAAAAATACAAAAAACTAGCCGGGCGAGGTGGCGGGCGCCTGTAGTCCCAGCTACTTGGGAGGCTGAGGCCGGAGAATGGCGTAAACCCGGGAGGCGGAGCTTGCGGTGAGCTGAGATCCGGCCACTGCACCCCAGCCTGAGCAACAGAGCAAGACTTCGTCTCAAAAAAAAATAATAATAATAAAAAAATTAAAAAAAAAAAACTGCATTTCCCCTTAATCAGGAGGTCAGCTCCTTAGGGCATTAAAGATACTGGTTTGAAGACGGGGGCCCTACATTCAGGGATTCTGAACTCCCACATCTTACAGGGGGCCCCCAGTTAGGCTCCCCCATGGAAGAGTCCACACAACAGGGCGCTCAACCTTGTCTGGCCAGGTTCCTAGATGGGAGCTCCCTTTAAAGGCCGACCTCTTGGGTCTCAGTGTGTGCAAAAAGCGTGGGAGGCTCAGGCTCAGAGCCTTTCTCATTGTCCCATGGCAGGGACAATAGCTGAGTCTACTCCTTGTCTTAACTCCACCTCTCCTAGCTGGGCTCCTATTTTTAACAGGCAACTCTAAAGTATTATCCAATGGGGGAGGTTAAAAGGTGGCCACTGGGCCCGGCGTGGTGGCTCACGCCTGTAATCCCAGCACTTTGAGAGGCCGAGGCAGGTGGATCGCCTGAGGTCGGGAGTTTGAGACCAGCCTGGCCAGCATGGTGAAATCCTGTTTCTACTAAAAATACAAAAATTAGCCAGGTGTGGTGGCAGTTGCCTGTAATCCCAGCTACTCAGGAAGCTGAGGCAAGAGAATCACTTGAACCCAGAAGGCGCAGGTTGCAGTGAGCCGAGATCCACCATTGCACTCCAGCCTGGGCAACAGAGTGAGATTTTGTCTCAAAAAAAAAGGTGGCCACTGATTCACTAGAAGTTCCCTTTGTCTGGCGACATTGAGAAAGCAAATAGGTAGTTAAGGGGAAAGAAGGGCATAGCCCAGGAAGATGACAGGAGTAAAAATCAGAGGCAGATGAGGTGGTGGGGGGAGAGTAGAAAGGTTGAGGAGAGTCGGGAGACCCCCTCTGTCTCCTAGGAACGCTCAGGAAAGTGAACAGTCAGTCCGGAAGGACTCTGTGCCTGTAGATCATGGTTGTAAGCCTTTTGTAAGCCAGGCAGTAACCTGGGCCTGTTACACATACACATCCTCATCCCTTCCTCGCTCGCTCTCTCTCCTCCTTTCCCTGTGTCTCTTTCCTTCGTTCGTTCTTGTTCTAGACAATGGCTGAGACCTAGAGGTGGCTGCTTCTTCATCGACTGCAGTTTTTCCTGGGGAGACTCCCAGGAGCTCTGCCTCCACCCAAGCCATGAGCCGCTCCTCCTCGCTGTCAGCCTATCCGCCTCAACCTGAACAGAGCAGCCCCTCTTCTCTGTGCTCTCCCCTGTGCTAGGCACTGAGGAACAAGCTGCAGGAAGGAGGGGACCTGCTGGAACCTGCAAACTCAGAGGCAAAAAGGTGCAGATTCCAGAGCCAAATGGAAATTCCAATAGCCCGAGTAGGCATCCAGCTAATCAGAGTAAAAGAAGAGGGAGAAAAGGCCTTTTTGAAGGAGGGGCATGCAGGTGAAGGAGCTGGGACCCGGCCCAGGCATGGAGGGCTAAGCTGATGCGTGGAGATGGAGAGCTGTTTGCTTGGAGTGAGCTCATAGGTTCTAAGATGAGGGCTGGGATGGGAGGGCAGGGGGTGGCATGGCCTTGACCCCTGGGAGCCCAGACTAAAATGTCTGGCATACATTTGAAGAGAATAGAAGCTTCTGTCTGAGGCCTTGGGCAGGGAAGAAGGCAACCTCCCTTTCTGTGCACCTATGCCTCAGGTAGAGGCAGCGGGGAGATAGTGTCGTGGGGGCCGTTGCCATGGAAATTGTCCCTCTACCCTCCTAACCTGGTGTCTCTGAAACCTGAGGGCCTCCAAAGCCCCTCCTGCCCCACCCCATGCAGCCAGTGACAACAGAACCGTCTCTGAAATAAACACCATATAAGAACAGCAACCTCCAGAAACTCCAAAGGGGCTTTGATGTTGGGGCCAAGGGTTTCGACTAAACAAGCTGGAAGCGATTTAGGCCAGGAAGGCTACAGCGGTAGCAGCTGCCCTGGGGAACTGAGTCAGAAGAAGAGGGGGGCGCAACCCCCACCCCACTCTCCCCAACCCAGCACCCTGGGCTCTCAGAGACCCGTCTGGAGAGTCAAGGGCATGGGCAGCTCCCTGTCGTGATTCTTCCTCCTGCCGGGGGACTGGACCATCTGAGGACACCGTGTCCTCCCAGCCAATGCCAGGCTACAAAGCGGATGAGTGGGCAAGCAGGCCACTGCTGTGTCCTCTTCTCCCCTCAGCCCTCAGGCCCCCAGAACACAAATCTATCCCCCTCCACTTATGCCATGTCTTCTCCTCCCCATCCAGTCCTCACTGGAAATTTCTTTATGAGGAACAGCTAATCTGGGGAGTAAATCTTGCCCCAGTCCAAAAAGTCCTCAGCCCCATAACAGCCACCACTGCACTGGCACTGGGAATGGTTTGCCCTGACTAAAGAGGGAGAAGAACTTCAACCTCTTTCCTTGCTTCCTTCCCTTCCCTCCCCCCCCCCCCCCCCCCCCCCCCCCCCTCCTCCCTTTCTTCCTTCTTTCCTCCTTTCTTCCTTCTTTCCTCCTTTCCTCCCTTCTTCCCTCCCTCCCTGTGTCCTCTGTCTCTCTTTTTCCTCTCTCTCTCTCTTGCTCTCTCACCCTGTCGCCCAGGCTGGAGCAGGTGCAATCATGGCTCACTGCAGCCTCGACCTCCCGGGCTCAAATGATCCTCCCACCTCAGCTTCCCGAGTAGCTGGGACTGCAGGTGTACACCATCAATCCCTCCTTAGAGAGTGGAATCTGTGAGGGCAGGAACTATGTCTTGTTCATCTCTCCGTCCCTCATATCTAGCGTAGTGCCTGAGCAGATAGGTATTCAATACATGGGGGCCGGGCACAGTGGCTCACACCTGTAATTCCAGCACTTTGGGAGGCCGAGGTAGTCCATGGCTTGAGCTCAGGAGTTCGAGACCAGACTGGGCAACATGGCAAAACCCTGTCTCTACAAAAAAAAAAAAAAAAATTAGCCGAGCATAGTGGTGCATGCATGTAGTCTCAGCTATTCAGGAGGCTGAGGTGGGAGAATCATTTAAGCCTGGGAGGTGGAGTTTGCAGTGAGTCAAGATCATGTCACTGGACGCCAGCCTGGGTAACAGAGCCAGACCCTGTCTCAAAATAAATAAATAAATAAATAAATAAATAAATAAATAAATAAATAAATAAATGTATTCAATACATGTTTGTTGGATGAACAAATGAACCATCACTTACGGGGAATCATGAAGGGTTGAAGTCCTTACTCATCTATCATAAGTCTCAGTTTCCTCTGCAAAAAGGTAATAACCAGCTTATGAGTGATTTTACACACACACACACACACACACAGATACAAAAACACATGTCAAGTGCCCAGCTGGGAGTCTGAGGTGTGGCAGGTACACCATGGCTAGCTGTGGTTGTTGTTATGATGAAGACTACCTCCTAACAGGTCTGCATGTCATTTGTAGCAAAATTCGCATTAGTGAATGTGCACGGAGGCCTTTAGAAGAAGGGGGCTTGATTCTCCTTCCAGGGTCGAGATTCAGGCAGGAAGGCAATAGGAGTCCCTCCCCTGCCCAACCTTCAAGGGTAGAGGCAGCTGAACTGCTATGGAAGTGCGTGTTGCCTTGTTACATCAGAGAGATGGGGGAAAACTGGGGCCTTGTCTGTACCTCCTAAAAGAGCCCCTCTGCCCTGCAGGTCCCCTTCACTCTTCGCCGTCTGCTCTCAAGGCACTCTGGCTGCTTTCTACCCCTCATGTTATCTCCCGTAAGGCCATCTGCCTTCCTGCCTTTTTAAAAAAAAAAAAAAAATCTTAATTATTGTATTACATTTAATCACCAAGTCGTGAGTAATAAGATCCTGAAAGGACTGGTGGGGACTCTCCAAGCCAGACTGAATCTCACAAAGGAAAAAAAATTAAGCAAAACAAGGGAGCCACTCACAGAGCCCCAGACACACACTTACATACTTTCTCACACGTACATATACACGCAGAGTCTTAAACACTAAAGATGTACAAGGAGCGCAGGTACCACACAAACACACATGCACACGCTAGACACAATACACACACTGTCTCCAACACAAGAATCTGCACACACACACATTCAGACACACATATATGTAATAAAAAAGAAACTCCCAACTAAGCAGTGTGTACACACACACACGGACTCACAGGAGGCCCGAGGACTGTATTTCAAACTTCACCTCCCAACCCAAGTCCAAAATCTGTCTCCAATTATCTGGCCCGTGTTGAGAGCAACAGGAAATCCAGAGCTGCCTCTGTCTTCTGCGGGAGATGCCGGGATTTCAGCCATCTCTCCATCGCTGAAAAACAAAAGCCTTCTGGCCTTGCCTCCCTCTCCCTGCCTCTAAGTCAGCTGGGGCTAGGAGGGTGTGGGTGGGAGGTGTAGGCAGGACAGGGGAAGACAGGTTCAAACCAAGTCTAGGAACAGCATGAGGAGCCTGGGAAGCCTGAGTCCTGAGCATGAGTCTTTCCGCCTTCCCTCAAAACACTGAACAGAGCACTTGCGTGGGTCAAGGATGGGGCAGATAGTGGGGACTTGGAGAATCAGTAATGACTCTAGACACCAGCCTTATGGGTGACCAAGCAGCATAGCAGAGTAACCACTAGACTTATGTTCAGAAGACCTGGGCTTCATCCCAAATCAGTGAGCCAGCTGCCAGTGATTTCATTTCTCAGAACCTCACTTAGAAAGTGGGGGTGATCATAGCCACACGCCCTACAGGGTGGTTGTGAGTGGTAAGTGACTTGTGCTTGTGTAGCTGGGAAAAATGACCACACCAACGTCATTACTAGCTATGAGACGGTGTCCCAGCCTGTGTGCAAGTGGCCGCTGTCCCCTCAAAGGAGGTAGTTCTCATTGCTTCTCCAGATGCCCTTGGCTAATCCCACAGAAGAGAAAACACTGTTTCAAGAAATCTGGGTGGGTGGCCAGGTGCAGGGGCTCATGCCTGTAGTCCCAGCACCTTGAGAGGCTAAGGCAGAAGGATCGCTTGAGACCAGGAGATCAAGGCCAGCCTGGACAACACAGCAAGACCTTGTCTGTATACATTTTTTTTTTTTAAATAAAGGATCCTGGGACTTCCATGATTCAGAATGGTTCAAAACTTGCTTCTGGACAGTCATGCCACCATGCTGATCATTCTCTGTAGCGCCAGCATTTTGAAGGATTTGCAATTGTGACCATATTGCTCTGCCAGTCTTCCATTGCTTTAGTCTAAGTTCCTCCACCAGATTGGGGGTTCCCAGAGACCAAACTCTGTCTCCCCTGCACAACATTACAGTCAGGTCCTTGCATCTTCCAAGAATGCACAGAGACCAGAACTGTGTGACATGCTAGAATTTAGAGGGTAATAATTCAGCAGCCCCTCCCTGTGCCTTCAGAGTGGGACAGCCTTATTTGCGTTTCAGACTTCTGCCGGCATCCAAAATAGAGGGAATCCAAAGAAGAAAAAGGAGTGAGATGGAAAAGGAAGTCTCTCCCCCCGCCGCCCACCCTTCTTGTATTGTGAAAGATTTGATGGGCTGATGTGGTTGATGGGAAACAGTAGAATGCTGGGTGCCGTGGCTCACACCTGTAATCCCAACATTTTGGGAGGCCGAGGTGGGAGGATTGCTTGAGCCCAGGAGTTCAAGACCAGCCTGGGCAACACAGCAAGACCCCATCTCTACAAAATTGAAAAAGTAATTAGCCAGGCATCGTGGCGTGTACCTGTAGTTCCAGCTACCTGAAAGGCTGAGGTGGGAGGATCGCTTGAGCCTACGAGGTCAAGGTTACAGTGAGCTGTGTTCACACCACTCCACTCCAGCCTGGGCAATAGGGCAAGACCGTGTCTCAAAATAAAAATAAAAATAAAGTCTGGGCGCGGTGGCTCACGCCTGTAATCTCAGCACTTTGAGAGGCCGAGGCTGGTGTTCGTGACTACTCTGAGGTCAGGAGTTTGTGACTAGCCTGGCCAACATGGCAAAACCCCGTCTCTACTAAAAATACAAAAAATTAGCCAGGCTTGGTGGCAGATCCCTGTAATCCCAGCTACTTGGGAGGCTGAGGCAGGAGAATTGCTTGAACCCGGGAGGCGAAGGTTGCAGTGAGCCGAGATTGCGCCATTGTACTCCAGACAGAGCGAGACTGTGTCTCAATAAATAAATAAATACATCATAGATAATAAAATAAAATAAAAACAGTAGAATTGTGGAGAGAAACCTGAGAGGGAAGGAGGAGAGGGAATGAGAAGAGAGGGATGTGAGTGCCTCAAGGTCGAGGGACAGCCTTCAGCAAGGGAAGAAAATAACCCCGGAGCTTGGGTTTGGGTTCCCACAGTGGGTCAGCAGAGGACAGGGTCCTGGACAGGGTCAGGAGCTCCCATGGCTTCTGCTTCTCTCTTGGAAAGCACAAAGGGGACAAGTTTTTTTTTCTCCCTGCAGGCTCCCAACATATAACCTTTTAACATGTGGAATTCTCAATGTGGGGTGAAGGGGCAGGAAACAGTCCAGTTCTGAAATTAAGAGGCCCCCGCTCTGCCTGCCTGACCTGGAGCTCAGAGGCTTGCGTGGTCTGAGTGGCCCTCCTGGGAAGGCCAAGCAGAGAGGTTGAGCTTTCCAGACTGCAGGGAGTGAGTCACAGTCTAACAATGTTATCTGTCAAGTGCTATAGCTCCCTGGCTGGTCATGCCCATGGCCTCTCTCAGCCTGGATTCTCATTGGGTGTCCTCAAGCTCACAAATGTGGAGGTCACACTGGTGGCTTTCTCTGCACTCCCACCAGCCCCAGATCCAGTTATTTATTTTTTTAGCATAGGCAATCTCATGGGGAACCCAGCTAAAGCGATGGGTCAGAGGTGCAAAATGTTGGAAATATGGGGCAACTTTTATGCCCAGAACTCTTAGGGAGTTAAGAATCAAGTCCGGGGCCGGGCGCGGTGGCTCATGCCTGTAATCCCAGCACTTTGGGAGGCCGAGGCGGGTGGATCACGAGGTCAGGAGATCGAGACCATCCTGGCTAACACGGTGAAACCCCGCCTCTACTAAAAATACAAAAATTATCTGGGTCTGGTGGCAAGTGCCTGTAGTCCCAGCTACTCGGGAGGCTGAGGCAGGAGAATCGCTTGAACCCGGGAGGCAGAGGTTGCAATGAGCCGAAATTGCGCCACTACACTCTAGCCTGGCAACACAGCGAGACTCTGTCTCAAAAAAAAAAAAAAAAAAAAAAAGAATCGGGGCAGGGGGACACCAAAGGAAAAGGAACCAAGGAGGTATGTGTGGCAAAGAAGGGTGGATTGGTATGGCATTCAACACAAGAGGTTAAAGGCAGGGCACGGTGGCTCACACCTGCAATCCCAGCACTTTGAGAGGCCCAGGCAAGCGGATCACCTGAGGTCAGGAGTTCGAGATCAAGCCTAGCCAACATGGTGAAACCCTCTCTCTACTAAAAATGCAAAAATTAGGTGACCGTGGTGGTGGGCGCCTGTAGTCTTAGCTACTTGGGAGGCTGAGGCAGAAGAGGCTTGAACCCAAGAGGTGGAGGTTGCAGTGAGCAGAGATCGCACCACTGCACTGCAGCCTGGTGACAGAGTGAGATTTCGTCTGAAAAAGAAACAAAAGCAAAAATGAAAAAAACCCCACAAGAGGTTAAGAGTATTTATATACTAAAAACCATTGAACTGTACACTTTATTATTGTTATTATTATTATTATTATTATTATTATTATTATTATTATTATTGAGACAAGATTTCCCCATGATGGCCAGGCTGGTCTCCAACTTCTGGGCTCAAGCAATCCGCCCACCTCAGCCTCCCTAAGTGCTGGGATTACAGGCGTAGCCACCATGCCTGGCCTGAATCGTACACTTTAAAAGAGTTAACTAGGCTGGGTGCAGCAGTGGCTTATGCCTGAATCTCAGCATTTTAGGAGGCCAAGGCAGGAGGTCACTTGAATCCAGGAGTTTGAGACCAGCCTGGACAATATAGGGAGACCCTGTCTCTACAAAAAAAAAAAAAAAATTTTAATTAGCTGGGCATGGTGGCGTGAACCTATGGTCCCAGCGACTTGGGAGGCTGAGGCAGGAGGATGGCTTGAGTCTGTGAGGTCGAGCTGCAGTTTGTTGTGATTGCACCACTTTATTCCAGCCTGGACAATAGAGTGAGACGCTGTCTCTTAAAAAAAAATAAAAAGGCTGGGCGCGGTGGCTCAAGCATGTAATCCCAGCACTTTGGGAGGCCGAGGCGGGCGGATCACGAGGTCAGGAGATCAAGACCACCCTGGCCAACATGGTGAAACCCCATCTCTACTAAAAATAAAAAATAAAAAATAAAAAAAAATTAGCCGGGTGTGGTGGTGGGCGCCTGTAGTCCCAGCTACTCGGGAGGCTGAGGCAGGAGAATGGCGTGAACCCAGGAGGCGGAGCTTGCAGTGAGCCAAGATCGAGCCACTGCACTCCAGCCTGGGGGACAGAGCAAGACTCTGTCTCAAAAAAAAAGTGGACTTTATGGTATGTATAGTATACACACTACACACACACACACACACACACACACACACACACACACACATCAATAAACGTTTTCTAAAAGAGTACCTGAGTGGAAAGTGGGTAAGTCTTCCCCCAGAAGCAAGTAGTGCTGGGTGTATGTGGTGGGTGGGGGGGACGGATACGATGGGTAGTAGGACCTGGCTGCCTCCAGGTTCAAGTGGATCTGGTTTGGATTAGAGCAGTGGCATCTACGTAGAGGGTGATGTTGGGACCAGTCCCTGCCCATGGACATCCAGGGCCTATCCAGAATTTATCAGCCCTGCTATAAGCCTTCAATCTTTATGCCAGATACCCTGAAATGCCACCAGCCCAAGTCACCCCTTCTACTTGGGAGGCTGAGGTAAGAGAATCGCTTGAACCCGGGACGCAGAGGTTGCAGTCACCCCTTCCACGGATTCAGAAAACACTTTACAGTTTACCAGCAATGTTGAAATCTACCTACAGCAAACAAGGCACGCATTTAACCTCATTTCTGACACATTATGCCTTGTTCTTTTTTTCTTTTTCATTTACTCCCACTTTTAATTTATGCTATCTTTACATCTTATTTATCTTTTTAAGCCTCTGTGAATTCATTCCACAAAAGGCAGGATATAAATAACATTTAAAAATATAATTTGCAGGCCGGGTGCAGTGACTCAAACCTATAATCCCAGCACTTTGGGAGGCTGAGGTGGGCAGATCACGAGGTCAAGAGATCGAGACCATCCTGGCCAACATGATGAAACCCAGTCTATACTCAAAATACAAAAATTAGCTGGGCATGGTGGTGTGCGCCTGTAGTCCCAGTTACTTGGAAAGTTGAGGCAGGAGAATGGCGTGAACCCGGGAGGCGGAGGTTGCAGTGAGCCAAGATCGCACCACTGCACTCCAGCCTGGCGACAGAGTAAGACTCCGTCTCAAAAATATGTATATAATTTGTGGCCAGACATGGTGGCTCACCCCTGTAATCCCAGCACTTTGGGAGGCTGAGGTGGGAGGATCACCTGAGGTCAGGAGTTTGAGACCAGCCTGGCCAATATGGTAAAACTCCCTCTCTAGTAAAAATACAAAAAATTAGCCAGGTGGGGTGGTGTGTGTCTGCAGCCCCAGCTACTTGGGAGGCTGAGGCAGGAGAATCGCTTGAACCCAGGAGGCGGAGGTTGCAGTAACCGAAATCGTGATGTTGCACTCCAGCTTGGGAGACAAAGCAAGGCTCTGTCTAAAAGTAACATTAATAATAATAATAATTTGCATAACACTCTCACGTACATTTTCTGTTTTGATGTTCAGAAAAGTGCATGTAGAAGGTAGAGAAAATACAGCTATTTTCTATTTTTAGGCTGAGAGGGATTAAGGAGCTTGGTCAAGGACATCTGCTATTGAATGAATGGTGGAGTAAAAAGTAAGACTCAGGTGTTCTAACTCCAAGGTCCCACTCTTTGCTCTGCAGAAGGTGCCAGAAGAAAGCCCTGGAGAAGGACCAGGTTGCCTTCCTCCAGCCTCGCCAGTGCATCACCACCTAATACCACACACGCCATTAGCAGAGAGGTGACCATGCCTATCTGCTCAAGCAGGAGAGACCAGGGCCACAGAGGAAGAGATGGCTTTCCATTTCTCCCTTTTCTGGCTGCATTCATTCCAGGAACTCAAAGTGAACAAACGTTCCAGCCAACACGTAACCGTGGTACCTACCTCAGGAAAAGAGGAAACGGGGAAGTTTCGTTCCAAGCCTTGAGCACAGGTCCCCACTGATCTCTGTGGTGTTTGTGTCGTCTGGGGGGTGGGACATAGGGTGGAGTTCAGGGTTGACCTCATCTCCTGACTTTAGAGGGGAGGCTCTGAGTTAAAAGGACACCCCTTGTAGGGAAGGACCTGAAGGGGTGGCAGCAGCGGTTGCAGTGACAGGTTCCAAACTCTTCCCATTTCTCGTGCTCAAAGCGGAAAGAGGAGGTGGCAGCAGGGGAGGATTCTCCAATTTCAGAGTGACTCAGATCAGACCACTGACTGATACTGATCAGCGGTAGGCAGTGCAAAGATGAGGGACGCCAGTTTGGCTCTCCAGCACTCACTGGGGTGGGGCAGGAACGACGATGCAAGATACAGGGGACTTGAGACATGAGAGGTGCAGAAACAAAGCCTGAGTGGGAGCCAGGCCAGGAAAGAGATCATTCCCTGAGAGGGGGGATGAGCAGGCAGCTGTGGGCCAGTTACCTTTGAGAAAGACCCTGAAGGATATGGGAAATTTACATATATCTATTTATAGATATATATATTTTTTTTAAAGACTCTGTCTTTTTAAAAAGACAGAGTCTTGCTCTGTCTTCCAGGCTGGAGTGCAGCTCAGCTCACTATAAGCTCCGCCTCCTGGGTTCAAGCAATTCTCCTGCCTCTGCCTCCTGAGTAGCTAGGATTACAGGTGTCCACCACCACGCCTGGCTAATTTTTGTATTTTTGGTAGAGACAGGCTTTCACCATGTTGGCCAGGCTGGTCTCGAACTCCTGACCTCAGGTGATCCATCCACCTCGGCCTCCCACAGTCCTGGGATTATAGGCATGAGCCACCATGCCCAGCCTATATTTTTCTTAAAAAGGAAAACCTCATTATCCTTACTTTCTAAACAAAGCATGGCTGGGAAAAGAGAGAGAGAGGAGGACATCTGCCATGGCAGAAGAGCAGAGGCACGTGTTCTGGGCAGAGAAAGGAAGGCTGGGGCGAAGGCACAGGGTGGGAACGCGGGGACACGGGGAAACACTGAGTGAGTCAGTCTGGAGCGTGAGGTAGTGGAAAAAGGGACTGGGAATGTAGGCCACAGCCATATCATGGAGGCCCTTAAATTCCAAGCTAAGGAATTTGCACTTCATTTAGTAGGCCACAGGGAACCTCTACAAGTGACTGGATTAGAAGTGCGCTTCAGGAGGAAAACTACAGGCCGTGGATGAACTGCAGGTCTCATTACATTAGTTAAGCTGCCAAAGAAAGATGTGGGCTCCTTCAGGTTGGCGTTCTTGGGAACTGGAACTGGGAAGAGAGTCATTCAAAATTCCCAGGTGTTGAGTCTGCCCTTATTCTGAGGAGGCCTCAACAAGGTGTGAGCCTCACGTTGATCACAGGTTTATGGAGCAGGCAGGTGAGCGAGCAGTTACTCTGCACGGTGGGCCAGGACTCCCTCCTGTCAAGGTGAAGTGCTCTGCACTGCAAAGGAACCTGCAAAGGTTTCCCACACAGAAGGGGACAGGAACCCTAGCTTTTTCTTGGTCTCACTTTAATCTAAACAGCACTGCTAGCAAACGCATTTTATGTTTAGCTGGCACCTAATCTGAGGAGGTTTCAACTTGCCAGTCGTGAAGCAAACAACATCTGCTGAACACAGCCAAGTGTCCAGCTACCTGCTCTTTGTCTACCCTCCTGACATCCCAGAGGGGTTAGGATGAGAAGACAGAAGCACTGATTGGCCCACATGACTGGGTGAGTCTGGGAAGCCCTTGGACTCAGGGGTAACTCTGACCACAAGACCTATGTGCCTCGGCCAGGTGCAGGGGCTCACATCCACAATCCCAACACTTTGGGAGGCCAAGGTAGGAGGATGGCTTGAGCCCAGGAGGTTGAGGTTGCATGAGCTATGATTGTGGCACTGCATTCCAACCTGGGTGACAGAGTGAGACCCTGTCTCTAGAAAAACAAACAAACAAACGAAAACACCTGTGCCCCATCTCGCAGCTTTGCTTAATTGGGTTACAGAAATTATTACTGAGAAACAAAGAAACAGTAAAAACAAGAACAAAACAAACAGACACACAAAAAAACCCACATGCTCCTCACTCCTAACCCTCTACAAGAGGTCAAGTGAGGTCACCCCTCCTTGACTTGCTGAGGATGGCCAAGCCTTGAAAATGCCTTCCTAAAGGATGCGACAAGGCAAGACAGTACAGGGCAGGCAGGAAATGACACAGAAAGTCGGACCAGGGACAGCTGGAGGAGTTTACCCCAACACAGTGCCTGGAGGTACCTGCTAATTATTTATGGAATGTATTAATGAATCTCAGAAATCAGAAAGCACTCAAAAGAGAAATGCAATCAAAACTGCAGTGAGAAACCATCTTTTACCTATGGGATAGGCAAAGATCAGAAAGCTCGATAAAATTCTGAGTTGGTGAGGGTGTAGGAAACAGACTTGTGTGCCCCCCGACTTCCACTGTAAATGGGTAGCTGCTGTGCAAGGTGATTTAGCAGTATTGATCAATATTACAAATGCATGCCATTTCAGGCAAGCAGGTCCACTTCTGGGGATTTACCCTGCAGAAATGCACATGTGCAAAGCGATCTAGGGAGAAATGTATTTATTGCAGTTTTGCTTGTAATTGTACAGGATTAGAAAATAGAGGGCTGCTAAAATTGATTATAGTTAACCATTCAATTAAATATTATGAATTATGATATGGACTAATCTGCAAGATAAATTACTTTTAAAAAGCTAGGGGAAGAATAGTGTGTATAGTATGATATCATTTGTGTGAGGCACAAAAAATAATGTGTGCATGTTTGTATGCTAACAGTACATACTTGTTATGGAAAACAATACATACTTGCTTATAAAAGAATAAACTGTCTCTAGAATGAAACACTACAAAACTTTCTCAGCTTGCTCCAGGAAGGGGAACTGGGTAGCTGGGAGGCAGGTACATTGCATATTCATTTGTACCTTTTAAATTTTATACTACGTACAAGTGGTACTTGCTAAAAAACATCCGCAGTGGCTCACACCTGTAATCTCAGCACTTTGGGAGGCTGAGGCAGGCAGATTGCTTGAGCTCAGGAGTTTGAGTCCATCCTCGGCAACATGGCGAGACCCCATCTCTACAAAAAGTGAAAAATTAGCCCAGCATGGTGGCACATACCTGTCTGTAGTCTCAGCTACTTGGGAGGCTGAGGTGGGAGGATCGCCTGAGCCCAGGAGTTTGAGGATGCAGTGAGCTGTGATCGCACCACTGCATTCCAGCATGGGCGACGTAGCGAGACCCTGTCTAATAATAATAATAATCAGCAGCAGCAGCAGCAAATGCCGCAGAGATTCCTCCAACAGGGTGCCCGCCTGGCAGTACCTGTGTGTTCATCTACAGCACTCCCTGCTGCCGTTTGTGAGCATGCGCTGTGCAGGGTTGGGGGCGGAGGTGACAGGGTGGGGGACTTTTTTTTTTTTTTTTTGAGACAGAGTTTCGCTCTTGTTGCCCAGGCTGGAGTGCAATGGCTTGATCTTGGCTCACTACAACCTCGGCCTCCTGGGTTCGAGCGATTCTCCTGCCTCAGCCTCCCAAGTAGCTGGGATTATAGGTATGAGCCACCACGCCCGGCTAATTTTGTATTTTTAGTAGAGACAGGGTTTCTCTATGTTGGTCAGGCTGGTCTCAAACTCCCAACCTCAGGTAATCCGCCTGCCTTGGCCTCTCAAAGTGCTGGGATTACAGGTGTGAGCCACCGTGCCCAGCCAGAGTGGGGGATTCTTTGAGGGAATCCTCTTTAAAGAAAGGCAGAGGAAAAGAATAGTGTACGATGCTGGAGCTGCAAGAGCCTTAGAAAGCACAGGATGAGCTGGGTACCCTGGTGTGTGCCTGTGGTCCCAGCGCTTTGGAGGATCGAGGCAGAAGGACTGTTTGAGCCCAGGAGTTCGAGGCTGCAGTGAGCTGTGATCACCACTGCACTCCAGCCTGAGCAACTGAGTGAGACATTGTCTCAAAAAAGAAAAAGAAAAAGAAAAAAGAAAGGACAGAAAGTATCGTTTGGCGTCTAAGATCCGAGGCATAGCAGAAGGGGCAGTGGGAATGGATGGTCCTGGATTTGAGTACTGCATCTGTCTTTGTTGGCTGTGAGCCCTTGGACACATGACCCTTCTAATAAGTCTCAGTTTTTGCCCCATAAATTGGGCTAATAATGCCTTCCCTTAGGGTTGTTGTGAAGATCAAATAGGGCACAGAATGTGAACAGTGCTTTAGAATTAGAAAAGTGCTATAAAAATGCTAGGGGATTATTTTTAACTAGCCCCCCTCATTTTATGAGGTAATAAGAGGAAGTATAGGGCAGTGGTTAAGACAGGGACTCTGGAGCCCAGAACTACCAGAATTTGAAACCCAGCTTCACTGCTGTCCAGGGTGATCTAGGGTGAATTACTTAATTTGGAGACCTCTGTTTTTTACCTGTGAAATAGGGTTAATAATATTTTCATAGGGTTGTTGTGAGGATTAAGTGAATAAATATATATAAAGCACTTGGCATTGTGTGTGGCAAACAATAGATGCTGTGTAAGCATCTGCTATGACTGACTTTTCATCATACATGCAATGCTAATGTACCTTACATACCTTACATAGGGGCTTGACAGATGTTAACAAGCAGTACCATTTTACATGTGAGGAAATTCAGGCCAGGAGAAGGGACATCACTTGCCCAAACAGCCCTCAAAGAACTCTAGGCACCTCCTAGACGTAAGTGCTACAGTTTAGAGGGCATTCCCAGGTAGGGGTGTTATTTCCTAATTGAGCTCAGGACTTCGAGTCCATCCTGGGCAATATGGAGAGACCCTATCTCTACAAAAAGCAAAAAATTATCCTGACATGGTGGCGCATGACTGTCTGTAGTCCCAGCTACTTGGGAGGCTGAGGCAGGAGGGTCGCTTGAGCCCAGGAGTTTGAGGATGCAGTGAGCTGTGATCGCACCACTGTATTCCAGCCTGGGTGACAGAGCAAGACTTCCTCTCGTCATCATTATCATCATCATCATCAGAAGCAGCAGCAGCAGAAGCAGAGAATGCCATGGAGATTCCTCCAACAGGGTGCAACCTGAATTAACAACCTGAATTAAATCAGGGATAGATGGAGAACAGAGGAAGGGGGACCACGAGGAAGAGAAGCTTTGGAAGAAAGATGTAGAGGACGGGGTCTGTGGGGAGATAGATGGGTATCCTGCTTCAGGCTCTAAGAGAACTTAGCAAAGAGATGTGGCACTAATAGGAAACTGAATTAGAACCATAGGAAATGAGAATTAGGGTTGCAGGACCCTGGAAGAACTTTAGGGTACAGGATCAAGGATAGGAGATTTTCAGCCAAGCTCTTGTGGGGGGTACTGTGGTGGGTAAGAATTGAGAACATGATGATAATTATCATCTTCCCTATGAATAACTATTCCCCCAAAAAGGCAACGTGGTGTAATGGAAACAGCACTAACAAGTATTTATTGAGTATCTACTATGTACCAGGCTATAAACCAGAGAGTTAAAAGGCTACTGTTTGTTAACTGGGTGCCCTTAAGCAAATGACTAAATCTCTGAACCTCCGTTTTCACAACAGGCATAGCAATACTTACCTGGCAGGATTATCATGAAAAATGAAGTTAGGTGATAATTAACGTGGAGGCCAAGCACAGTGCCTGGTATCCTGTTGGCACTCACACACATTAGTTGGATCTAAGTTGAACATCTCTACGTAGGGCACTGAGTCAGGTACTAGGAGGAATACAAGTTGTCAGATGGGAAACCTCTTGCCAAAGGTGTTTGGGATGTAGTTAAAGAAACAGGACAGGCCGGGCGCGGTGGCTCAAGCCTGTAATCCCAGCACTTTGGGAGGCCGAGACGGGCGGATCACGAGGTCAGGAGATCGAGACCATCCTGGCTAACACGGTGAAACCCCGTCTCTACTAAAAATACAAAAACTAGCCGGGCGAGGTGGCGGGAGCCTGTAGTCCCAGCTACTCCGGAGGCTGAGGCAGGAGAATGGCATAAACCCGGGAGGCAGAGCTTGCAGTGAGCTGAGATCCGGCCACTGCACCCCAGTCCGGGCGACAGAGCGAGACTCCGCCTCAAAAAAAAAAAAAAAAAAAAAGAAACAGGACAGATGCATGAAAGATTTAAACAAATAAATAGAAAACACTCACCATAGTACATTCCACAAACTGGAAATGAGCAGCTAAGGAGTTTGAGGCATGGGCATTCATCAGGGGCCGGGCTGCTGAACGGGGCTCCCTGAAGTAGTCCTTGAGGGACCTACTGAAGTTGGGAATAATGAGGTGCAGGGCAGGCGGAGAAGAGTAGAGGAAATGTGCTGGCCCCGAAAGCAGTGAGCAGGAACGAGGGTTTACTGAACGCTTTTGTCAGTTACCTGCCAGGGGCTTTCCAGGGCCTAATCTTACTGGATCCTCACGGCAACTTGTGAGGCACTTACCTCTATCACCATCTCATAAATGAGAAATGTTGAGAATCAGAGAGGCTAAATAACTCGCCACAAGTTTGGGAGACTGAGGCAAGACGATTCCTTGAGGCCAGAAATTTGAGGCCAGACTGGGCAACACAGCAAGACCCCATCTCTAAAAATAAATAAATAGCTAGTGTGGTGGTGAGCACCTGTAGTCCTAGCTACTCAGGTGGCTGAGGCGAGAGGCTCCCTTGAGCCCAGGAGTTCAAGGTTACAGTGAGCTTTGATCTCACTACTACACTCCAGCCTGGGTGACAGGGAAAGACTCTGTCTCTTAAAAATAAAAATAAAGCAAAACAAGGCCGGGCACGGTAGCTCACACCTGTAATCCCAGCACTTTGGGAAGCTGAGGCGGTCAGATCACCTGAGGCCAAGAGTTCGAGACCAGCCTGGCCAACATGGTGAAACCCCGTCTCTACTAAAAATACAAAAATTAGCCGGGCATGGTGGCACATGACTGTAATCTCAGCTACTTGGGAGGCTGAGGCACAAGAATCGCTTGAACCCGGGAGGCGGAGGTTGCAGTGAGCTGAGATGGCGCCACTGCTCTCTAGCCTGGGCGACAGAGCAAGACTCCATCTCAAAAAAAAAAAAAAAGCAGGTCGGGCGCGGTGGCTCAAGCCTGTAATCCCAGCACTTTGGGAGGCCAAGACGGGTGGATCATGAGGTCAGGAGATCGAGACCATCCTGGCTAACACGGTGAAACCCTGTCTCTACTAAATAATACAAACAATTAGCCGGGCGAGGTGGCGGCGCCTGTAGTCCCAGCTACTCGGGAGGCTGAGGCAGGAGAATGGCGTGAACTCAGGAGGCAGAGCTTGCAGTGAGCTGAGATCCAGCCTGGGTGACAGAGCAAGACTCCGTC
>NC_045449.1:53135668-53153903 GCF_002776525.5 Piliocolobus tephrosceles | reverse complement strand
TTTTTTTTTTTTTTTTTGAGACGGAGTCTCACTCTGTCACCCAGGCTGGAGTGCAGTGGTGCAATCTTGGCTCACAGCAACCTCTGCTTCCCAGGTTCAAACGATTCTCCTGCCTCAGCCTCCTAAGTAGCTGAGATTACAGGCAGGGCACCACCATGCCCAGCCAGGCTAATTTTTGTATTTTTAGTAGAGACCGGGTTTCACCATGTTGGTCAGGCTGGTCTCCAACCCCTGACCTCGTGATCTGCCCTCCTCGGCCTCCCAAAGTGCTGGGATTACAGGCGTGAGCCACCGCACCCAGCCGCTCTCACACTGTTTGAAATGTGCCAATCAGACCAACTTTTCCCAGAGGTGCCATGTATGCCTTTACCTTGACAGTCACAGGCATGGCTCAGGGCCCCTTTCTTCACCCTTTCCCCTCCCAGCTCAGGCACCAGAGTGCTCGCAGCAGGCAAAGACCAAGCCCAACAGCCAAGAAGGGGCGGGAGAAAGCCGCGGTGGTAGCCAAGACCCCACAGGGCAAACGGATGGGCTCTTCTTGCCAGCTGCGCCAATGAAACCTTTCCTCCCCTGACCAAAGAATTTAACCCGGTATCAACTAGCGGAAAGATATAAGGATTAGGGGGGCCCACTTGCAGTGACCAAGGGGTTCTTCTCCCAGAATCCTCCCCTTTTTGGCCTTTAACTTTTTTTCTTTTTTTCCTTTTCTCAGTGAGAGGGTTCCCCCATCCCAACAATGTTTCTGATAGGGACGTTAATGGAGGAGCGACCCCTGCTGGCTGAGAACTGAAAATTCAGCAGGGCACATTTGAGATACTCTAAACAGATACAAACAGCCTCTAAACCAAATTTTCAATCCCAAACTCGATTCCAAGCTTCAGGCTGAGGCCCTAGAGAGAAAAACCAGGTCCGAGGGATCCAAAGCCAGGCAACAGGCACAGTGTAAATGGGGAGAACCAATTCCTGATGACTGAATCCCCCACCACATAAAAGGAGGCCATGTTCCATGGCACAAACAGGCCCAGGGAACTCAGTTTGCAGACAGCAGGAAGAAAGGGAGGGAGAAAAGGAGATGTAGATGAGGGCAGTTAATTCCTATTCTCCAGGTTTTCCCTGCTTCATGGGTACATACCACATTGCGGGGCTCAGGGACAAGAGGTGGAGACTGCAGGAAAGATACTCACTTTCTCTCTCCATCACACCCTGAGTATTTGCTGAAAGAAGGAAGGAAGTGGGGGACACCTTTATTCCCTGTCTTTCAGAATTGGCAACCAGTTCTCTTCACCACCCCCAGCTTATACTCTCCTGGAGTATAATGTATCCTGAACCATTATGATTCTTTTGACCCTCAGAATCTGAAGGAAAAGCATCTCATAGCCCTCTCTACAAAGGTTTGGCCAAATTATGATTTATAGGAAGGACTGGCTTGGCCTCAGGAAGGTACCATTCATTTCAATACCATCGGACTAGGACCAAGCCCCTCAGTTATACTAAGTTTCTTGTCCATGATCCACCACGGATTTGATGAAAATCCCACTGCCTTCCTGGAGAGGCTAAGAGGGATCTTGGTAAAGCACATCTCTCTATCTCCAGATTCAGTCGAGGGACAACTAATTCTAAAGGATCAATTTATTATTCGGGCAGCTCCTGGCATCAGAAGGAAGATACAAAACAGGCCCTGGGACCAGACAGTACTTTAGAGAAGCTCCTGAAAGTAGCCACTTTGATCTTTTATAATAGAGACTGGGAGGCCCAGGAAAGAGAGAGGAGATACAGGAAAGAGGCAAAAGCTTTAATGGCCATCATGCAAGTCCACAAACCCCAGAATTTCCAGGGTGCACCTGTTAACTGCTAAAAGATATGGCAAGAACAGTTATCTCTTCTAAAGTTGAACTGCTCCCATACAAGGTTTAATTTCTTACAGCCCAGGGTACAATGTTGTTAGTATATTTTAGTTCTTGTCTCTGTAATCTTTGGCACTAAATTCTTTCCTTGTGTAATATATGTTTAACTTATGCATACTTAACCTTATAAAACTTGTTTTCTTCTCTCGTGCCTAGAAGCCACCAAACTCCAAATGGTCAGGCAATCAGAGCCTCGGATGATGGCTCCCCTTTGCTAGGAACCCTTAGATAGACCTCTAGGAGGAGTCTGACTGCTGTTTTCCCCAAAACAATGCCCCTGTCAGCAGGAAGCAGCTAAGACTGGTCATCAGGTCATCATCCATATTCTAAGGGCAGTTAGATGTACCTCTTCAGAGGGGGGAAATGATATGGAAGTGCTGGGAAGGGAAGACTGTGGTCCTCTTAAATGATAGGGAACAGTTTAAAAACTATTGGTAACATTTCTCCTGTCAAGAAATGCCCATATTTTGATCCATTGATTTTATTTTTAGAAATGTATTCTAAGTGGGGACCAGGCGCGGTGGCTCATGCCTGTAATCCCAGCACTTTGAGAGGCCAAGGTGGGTGGATCACAAGGTCAGGAAATCGAGACCATCCTGGCTAACACGGTGAAACTCCATCTCTACTAAAAATACAAAAAACAAAACAAAACAAAACAAAAAAACTAGCCAGTTGTGGTGGTGGGTGCCTGTAGTCCCAGCTACTCAGGAGGCTGAGGCAGGAGAATGGCATGAACCCGGGAGGCAGAGCTTGCAGTGAGCCGAGATCGCGCCACTGCACTCTGGCCTGGGCGACACAGCGAGACTCTGTCTCAAAATAAATGAAATGAAATGAAATGAAATGTATTCTAATTGGAAAAGTGCTACAATTTATTGAACTACTGCCTGGGGGCTCTGTAGATGTATGGTCCCGTCTACTACTCACGTTACCAGACAGGTACTATCAGCCTTTTTATAGATGTGGACACATGCTCAGAGGTTAGAAAAATGCCACAGGCGCTCACAGCTGCTACTGCATTGAGTGGTAGTGGTAAAGCATGCCAAAGCCTCTGCTCGCCATACATTGTCTGTCTCTCTCTCCTTTTTTCACAACTACACATTTCATTCATTCATATTCCACTCTGCTGCATCTTGATCACTTGTTACCTGATCAAGGGGCAGGATTGAACTGAGTGAATAATCTGGTTCGGGGGAACTCCTGGTTTTGTAGGCCCAATGGCTTTCCCTCCTCACCCCCACCCTGTTTCCATAGCAGAGGTGACTAGAGATCGGGCAATACTGGAGTCTGAGAAGGTAAGGGCTGTCCTTTAGAGAAGGAGAGGTAGCTAGTAATCAGGACTAAAAAATGTCTAGACCGGCCAGGCGCAGTGGCTCATGCCTATAATCCCAGCACTTTGGGAGGCCGAGGCGGGAGGATCACCTGAGGTCAGGAGTTTGAGACCAGCCTGGCCATTGTAGTAAAACCCCGACTGTACTAAAAATAAGAAAATTAGCTGGGAGTGGTGGCCCACGCCTGTAATCCCAGCTACTCAGGAGGCTGAGGCAGGAGAGTTGCTTGAACTCGGGAACAGGAGGCAGAGGCTGCAGTGAGCTGAGATCACACCACTGCACTCCAGCACTCCAGCCCAGGCAACAGAGTGAGACTCAGTCTTAAAAAAAAAAAAAGTCTAGACCAGGGACTCGAAAACTAGTTTGGGGGCAGGCAGGTAGGGAGAGAGGTCAGGGAGGGATGATCTAGAAACTTCCTAGCTACACACAATTGCATATTCATGGGAGATCTGTTCTTCTTTTTTTTTTTTTTTTCTCCAGGAAGAGGTCCAAAGAGTTTTGAGATTCTCAGATGGTCAGTGGCCCCCAGAAGTTTAAGATCCATTTAAGGTAAGAAGAGTGATTCTAGAGGAGGAGGGACCCTGGTACAGTGAGTAGCGAGACTGCAGAAGGGAGGGCTCGCCCGGCTCAGACCCCATGGCAGGCATCCCCGGGACAGCATCTCCCCACCCTCCTGAAGAGCTTTTGAAACAAAAAGCAGTCCCCCATCCCGCTGAGCTGAACCTAATCTTAATTCTTTGGGGATGTTCAGAAGAATTTTGTCTTGATAAACTTTAGTGGCCTTTTTCTAGAGCTAGCTCTTAAAAAAAATCTTAAAGGGCAAAAAGTTTGGAACTAACGTTAAAGTCTTCTGGAGGGAAGTCTGGGCTGGGAGGAGGGAAAGCCTGATTACTAAGAGAGGGGAGTCTGGAGGAGAAATGCCTGATACCTTGAAACCCCAGAGCATTGCCCTGGGGAAGGGCAGAAGAGCAGGCAGAAAGCAGCGCCGGCCTAAGACCTGCCTCTGGCCCAGGCGCCACAGGTGAGCATATTTCCTTCTTGGCCCTGACCCTCCAGCAAACACAAAGCCTCTCTCTTCCAGAGGGAGGGACCAGCTCACTTACAACGTGGGAACCCTTTCCTGCTCATAGGGCGACCTAGAAATCTCCAAAAGCAGATCTCTAAGCTCCGGTTTTTAACTGGGTTTTCTGAACAAGGGAGCTGAGGTGCTCTCTCCCTTTGAGGCAGTGAGCTCAGGTGGGTTACTTGAGTCTTCCTCCAGGACGCTTTCTCCTCCTTACCCCAAATTCCCCAAACTGTGGTCTAAGAGTGTTTCATTTAAGAAACAGGACAAGGGTGTGGAGAGGAGGGTTCCTCCACAATTTTCAGTAGGGTAATTCAGCCCTTGGCTAATCCCCTGGAAGAAGGGGAAGGGTATCTCTAAGATCTGTTCTTTCCAAAAGGTACAATTGTCTTATTATCTGTCTTCCTCCTCAGTCATATAACCTATTTCGTCAGTTTCTCAGGCTCTCTTCCTTTATGTTGGCAGGAGATTTTGAGGAGCGGGTTGCTCAGTAAGAGGGTCCAGGGACAATGCATCCAAAGCACACAGAGCCAAGATCTTGGATGGCTTATAGGTGGGAGAGGCTCTCCCCAGTCTTCAACAGAGACCAGCTCCTCTTCCCACAGGGCTCAATACCAGGTACTGGAAAATCCCACCTGATTCTCTGGCTTTCACCATTATTACAAGGAGAGGCACTCACAATTTGTTTGTAATTTTACTCTTTCCTGCAGCCTTTGCGGGGTTCCTTTAGAATCTTGCAACAAATGGAGCCAGGGGAGCAGTGACACCTCCCGCCTGCTTCTTTGATAATTAAGGGAACCTCATGTTGAGATCTCACACTTGTGTCATCATTTGATAAAAAGCTAGCTTTTTATCAAACTAGCCACTGACACAGATGATTTGGGGGGAAATTATATATTTTTGGGAGGGGGTGCTGCTGAAATCCACAGGCTTCATACAATTCCAAACAAAGCCCCACATATGACTTCAATTACCACCAAACATTTCCAGTTCCCCTCCCCCAACATAAACTAACACAAGCAAACACTTCGAGGTAGGGGGTTCTAACTTACTTTCTCCCTTGTCCCGAAGACAGCCAATAAAGGGTGGTAAGGCACCATTTCTCCCATCACCATTTAGCTAAGAGAGCAAGGTCCAGGGCTGGGAGCACTCTTCTCTGCCCCACCCCCAACCAAGTAGGTAAGGGGGAGAGGGGAGGAGGAGGTGTGGTTTGGTCAAACTAATAAAATGTTACAACCCTGTTAAATGCAATTAAAAGGATAGATCTCTCGAAGATAATTAAATGCACTTTATTATTATGATTATTAGCTTTTAATTTACACTGTTAAGAAACGGGAGATGGTGAAAACTGAGTTATGAGGCATACTTGTATTCAAACCAATCCTTTGGAATTAAAATTCTAAAATATTCCAAATAGTTGAGAGAAATAGTATGTGTTGGAAACTGGAGTTCTCACACCAGCAAGGATACTTTTAGACATCACTTCTCAGGAAGTTAAGAAAAGTCTTGACAGGCCAGGCACTGTGGCTCACGCCTGTAATCCCAGCACTTTGGGAGGCCGAGAGGGGCAGATAACGAGGTCAGGAGTTCGAGACCAGCCTGGCCAATATGGTGAAACCCTGTCTCTACTAAAAATACAAAAATTAGCCAAGAGTGGTGGTGTGCACCTGTATTCCCAGCCACTTGGGAGGCTGAGGCAGGAGAAACGCTGCAGTGGAGGTTGCAGTGAGCCAAGATCACACCACTGTACTCCAGCCTAGGCAACAGAGCGAGACTCCGTCACAAAAAAAGTCTTGACTTTATTTGTGGGGGGTTAGGAGAAGATAAGAAACATCTGCTTTAAACATTCTATCAATCTTGTGATATAGAATGTTATGTAAACACTCAACCCACCCCCATAGCCACAAAGAGCCTGTCCAGAGACTTCTTCTAAAGCAAAGACACCACCTTTTTTTTTTTTTTTTTCATTTTTTTCTGGAGAAGTTTTAAAGAAACCAGTCTTTTTGTCAAAGGAAAACTAAAAAGCCCACCAGCCCATCAGTCCCCTCCCTCCAACCCACCCGTCTTTATCGCTTTTTGAAAAAATTAAGCCCCAAACAACAACAAAAATGCACACAAACCAACCCAGAAACTGCTAACCTGAATGCCGGAGATTTTTGGCTGGGGGCGTGAACAGACTGCAAGGAAAGAAGGGGAGAGATGCTAGGAGATCTCAAACCCCCCAAATTTGCAAACAACTGCTCAAAGGCGAATGCTTCCCCTAGACATGCAGGGAAGCAGGATCAGTACTCCTGGTGGGGTGTGTGTTGGTGGGGGCTGTTTCAAAATACACTTCAAAAAGCATTTTCGGACCACTGGAAGCACTTTCTGCAGCGAATTGAAAAGAAGAGAAGCCAGAGAGGAGAAAGATCTTCCAGCCTGCAGGGGAGGGGCCAGGGGGCCAGGGGGCCCAAGCCATTCTTCACCGGATCTCCGCCCTCTCCCCACCAGCACCCCCCCACCCCGATTTTTTTTTCCACGTCTTCATCTCAGTTGGGACTTTTCCAAAGAGTAAGTGAAGAAGACAGGACACATGAGTAGGGAAAGAAAAGGGGGAAGGAAGCAAAACGAATTCAAGTCCTGTTCAAAAATATCCAACAGCTTCCACAGGCCCAGCGTCAGAGAGGAGGCTCTCAAGTTTGGCTTTATATTAGTTGAATGGAACGAACTCCTAACGACTCAAAGCCAACAAAAACATTGCTCAGGCTGGGTGCCTCTCCCAGCAGGCCCAGCCCTGCCATATCACCAAAAAACTCCAAAGTAGGGGCGCGTTTTGAAGGGCACTTAAGAAAGAGAACTCTCCCCCCAACTACACCCCCCAACACACACACACCTCATTCTTCAGCCCTGGCGCCCACACCCCTGGTTTTTTTTTTTTTTTTTTTCTTTTAAATAGAAAATATATATAATTAAATTTACAAAGACTATTTACAGTTTTAATTACAAACCTTGTGGGGGTGCTGGGCAGAGAGTTCTCTTTTAAAAAGCAACCTAAAAGTGAAATGGTTTCGATCGTTCTTTATTTAAAAAAATAAAATACGGAGTCTGTAGGGCCCCACCCCGGGCAGAGGAAAGCGCCGCGCGGGTCCGGCCTGGGGACGCCCCTTACACGGTGGTCTCGCCGTGCCGGCTGTTGGTGAGGCGAGTGTAGAACTTCCTCCACGAGTGCAGCGTCTTGCCTGACCAGATCCAGAAGCCCGACGTGATGCCCACGATGAGCGTCATGAGGTATTTGATCATGTAGACCGTGAAGTCGGGCGACATGCGCGGCGTGTAGTGCGCCGGGCAAGGGATGGCCAGGCTCTTGCAGTGCTGGCTCACCCACGAGCGCTCCCAGTGCTCGCGGAAGGCCTGCTCATAGAAGTAGCAGGCGATGACGATGGTGGCGGGCACCGTGTAGAGCACAGAGAAGACGCCGATGCGCACCATGAGCCGCTCCAGCTTCTCGGTCTTGGTGCCGTCGTGCTTCATGATGGTGCGGATGCGGAAGAGCGACACGAAGCCGGCCAGGAGGAAGGACGTGCCGATGAACAGGTACACGAAGAGCGGCGCTAGCACGAAGCCCCGCAGCGGGTCCAGGCTGTTGAGGCCCACGAAGCACACGCCGCTCAGCAGGTCGCCGTCGATCTGGCCCATGGCCAGGATGGTGATGGTCTTGACGGCCGGCACGGCCCAGGCGGCCAGGTGGAAGTACTGCGAGTTGGCCTCGATGGCCTCGTGGCCCCACTTCATGCCGGCTGCCAGGAACCAGGTGAGCGACAGGATGACCCACCAGATGGAGCTGGCCATGCTGAAGAAGTAGAGCATCATGAAGAGGATGGTGCAGCCCTCCTTCTTGGTGCCCTGCACCACCGTGCGGTAACCGTCCTCGGAGAAGCGCTCATTGCACACCACGCGCTCCTGGAGCACGAAGCCTGCGATGTAGGCCACCGACACCATGGTGTAGCAGCCCGACAGAAAAATGATAGGCCGCTCTGGGTAGCGGAAGCGCTGCATGTCTACCAAGTACGTGGTGACAGTGAAGAAGGTGGAAGCGCAGCACAGCACCGACCAGGTGAGGATCCAGAGGCGCGCGAAACGCGTCTCCTCCTGTGAGAAGAACATGGAACCATCGGGCCGTGCGGGTTCGCAGGGCGCAGCACAATCACGCTCGCCCAGAAACTTGTAGCTGAGATAGGATGGCACCTTGAGGACGCGCGGGCAGTGGAAGGGGTGCTCCAGCGTGGCGTAGCGCGGGGGAGCGCCGCCGCCGCCCGGGCCGCCCGGGGTGCCCCCGGCTCCCGGCTGCAGTCCCGGCGGCGGCGCGGTGGTGAGCAGCGCGGGCGCTCCGTCCTCGGAGTGGTTCTGGCCCACGCAGATCTGCTCGGCGCCGTGGCGCGGGAAGTGCTCGCAGCGCAGGCGCTCCGGCCACTGAAAACCAAACTTGTTCATGAGCGCTTCGCAGCCCTGGCGCGCGCGCTCGCAGATAGAGCGGCACGGCGGTATGGCCTGTTCCAGCACGGTGCACACGGGTGCGTACATGGAGCACAGGAAGAAGCGCAGTTCGGGCGAGCACTGCACCTTCACCAGCGGATAGAACTGGTGCACCTCCAGGCCTGCGTCCTCCTGGTTCGTGTGGCCCAGAAGGTTGGGCATGATGGTCTGGTTGTAGGCGATGTCCGTGCACAGCGGGATGGAGATGGGCTGGCAGAAGCCGTGGTCCGGGATGGAGATGCCCTTCTCCCCGTGGAACTGGGCCGGCCCGGCGGCGGGCAGCAGCAGCAGCGGCAGCAGCAGGCGGGGCAGGGCGCTGCGGGGCCGCATGCTGGCCGCCGCCCCCCACCCGGCTCCTCGGCGCCCCCCCGCCCCCGCCCCCAACCCGGAGACTGCTCTCCTTCCCCGCCGCCTCTTAGCTGCGGCCGCCGCCTCCCGCGCCTCTTTGCAAACTTTGCTCGCGGCCGCAGAGTTGGGGAGGCCGGGCGGGGGAGGGGGCGGTACGCCTGCCCGCTTGCTCGCCGCGGTCGGACTGAACCGCCCGAGACACCGCGCGCCGCTGCCCTCTCTCCTCTTCCTCCTCCTCTCGCCTCTCAACTCCCCCTCTCCCCTCCCTTCTGCACCCAGCGACTTCTTTGTGCCTCCTCCAGCCCTCACCTCGGCCTCTCCGATCCCAATTAGTCAGTTTCAAGGGGGCCCCCGCTGGCGGCCCCGCCCTCTCCTCGGCCCCCCAAAAAAGGGATCCTTGAAACCACCCCGTCGAGCTCTAAGCACCATCCCAAAATGTGCTCTCGGCCAATCAGATTTAAACCCGAGGACCAGGCCCGAGGGCTGGATTGGTCGACCACAACATAATAAGATCAGAAACCAGATGCCAACAAAACTTTCCCCCCCACCCCGCCTTTTGCTTTTTAAAGAGACAAGCTATTATTATATTAAGGGCTGTTTGTCCAGCCCGGCATTTCTCCGGAGTCGCCGAGGCGAGATCGGGGGACACTACTCAACCCTGACTCACTCCTCTTCCTGGCCGGAGGTGCTCTCCTGGGTGGGGACTCTTTAAACCCTTGCCCCCGCCCCCGATCCTCGAACCCCACCTATTCCTAGTCGAATTTTTCAAATCGAATGAAACATCTCAAATTTAAAAATTAAAAGTGAGACTTAAAAAAAAACAACAACTAACAATTTACAAAGACCTTTTCTGTCCGCTCTTTCTGGAGCCCAGGCGAAAGTTTCACTTCACTTTACACGTAGACGCCTCGCCTCCTCCTCCACACACCCTTAAAAACCCTCTGGAAAATGGGAGCCTGTCTCTTTAAGAGGCTCTTAAAGGGACCAGGACTCCGAGACGTAATTGCCCCGTAGCCAGCACAAAGGAGCCCATTATGGTTCTTTGTGTTCGGTGGCACCTCAAAGTGAGAAAACTCAGGAACTCGGAGGCCCGGAGCTGGAGGGTAGGGGCGGGGGGCTTGTTGGGAGCGAAGGGAAGGAGAATGGCCCGGAGCTGCGGCTTCTCCCTCCCGCTTCTTCTGTGGCAAATCTTAATTGTGCAAAGTAAAGTTTAGTTGCCCTAAGGAGGAGGTCTTAATCGAAAGTTAATGGTGGGGGACGGGGGGTGACGCGCAATTTTGAGTGAAGGGACGACTTTCTTAGGCCTGACGAACATTTGGGGGAATTTTCCTTCTGCCTCCCCACCTCCACCTCCGCCCCCTAAAAAGCTTCCAGATCCCGTCTCGAGGACGGGAGGGGAGTTTTACCCAAATCTTAAGTAGTTCCATACCAGAGAGGGGTGGCGTGTGTGAGGCGGGAGGAGACTGGGGGGTTGTGGTGAGTTATCCCCTCCACATCTCTCACCTGGTGAAGGGTGGGTGGTGGCCAGCAGGGTTCCTGCTACTTTTAGAATTTTTTTTTTTCCCCTTCCAGGATTTTAAATTTGAGAAAGGGGGTCGAGGAGGAATTTGCATGTAAATCTCCTGGGCCTGATACTGGATGATGGATCAATTATTTTCTTTTGTCTCTCCCGAGGGACAGGGGAAGGGAGCGACTTAAAAAGAAGAAAGAAAATTGAGTTTAGAAAGCCCCTTTGCTTCACAGTATGGGCCAAATCCTCACAGTCTGGTGAAATGTTTCTTGCTCCAATATAGAAATGAATTGTTTTAAACAATAACAGCAGCAGAAGAAAAATAACAAAAAGAAGAAAGGAGTAAGGAGAAGGAAAGAATATTCTAAGTAGATGGATACAAAGGGATCCAGGTTTGACAGGATTAAAAAAAAATTTTTTTTTCCTGATTGAATGAATGATACAAAGATGTTCCGGTTCCTTACAACTTGAAAATGTTCCTTATTACATCCTGGGGAAGCTGCCTTTTCCCTACACGAGGATGAAAGTTTTCCTTCAAAACTGGGGGGTGAGTGGGTGTCATGGGGGCGGGGGGGAGATATGCCTTTTTTTCTGCATCCAATTTCGAGCCCACCCATCTCTATTCCACCAACAAGCCCATTTTCTCTCAGAGCAGTCTAAGGATGGGAATGTTGTCCTCTCTCTGCTCCATCTGAGCCTGAGCTTTTGGTCCTCAGACCTCCTGCCTAGTCCATCTCAAAGCATCTTGAGAGCTGGTACCAAGCCTGGAAGCTGAGCAGTGGAATCAAAAATGAGTGACAGGCTCCTATACCTCATTCAGGAAGCTCGCAGTCGGATAGGAAATTGACAGCAAATCTCCAACATAAACGCAGCATCTTCTATTTCCTTCCATGACAAACCTGTTTTCCTGGCCTAGGGCCAGGCCTGAATGACAGTTATCTCCTCTCCAAGTCACCCCAAGGCAGACGGGGAGCTGGGGAGCTGGAAACAGAAAATAGAGGACATTCTTCCATTCACTCAGGCAACCTTTCATTCCTTCAACACACTTTTATTTATTTCAGACCAGCATAATAGGTGCTATGGAAAATGTGGGAAAAGATACAGCATCTGCCCTTCAAGAATTTATAGTAGGCCGGGGGCAGTGGCTCATGCCTGTAATCCAGCACTTTGGGAGGCCAAGGCGGGCAATCACCTGAGATTAGGAGTTTGAGACCAACCTGGCCAACATAGTGAAACCCCCTCTCTACTAAACACACAAAAATTAGCTGGGCATGGTGGCGCGTGACCATAGTCCCAGCTACTCAGGAGGCTGAGGCAGGAGAATCGCCTGAACCTGGGAGGTGACGGTTGAAGTGAGCTGAGGTTTCACCACTGCACTTCAGCCTGAGCGACAGAGTGTGAGACTTTGTCTCAAAAAAAAAAAAAAAAGTTTATAGTAGCCTAGAAGAAAAGTGATTCCATGAAGATGTTACACTTTTCTAGCCTTTGCACATGAAATAAGAAGAAATCATAGTATTTCATGTTTACTCTTGCCTTTCATGTGAGAGACCTGAGTATGAACAGGATCAGAACCTGCATCTTCAGATTACAGGCCTACCTACAGCACTTCTCATTCTGCCAACCTGCCTCTTAAGTACAGGAGCCCAGTAACTAAAGGATGCCATTTGTCATAGATACAGCACTTAGTTCTGAGTTTTTAAAAATTAGCTTGGGCAGGATGCAATGGCTTATGCCTTTAATCCCAGTACTTTGAGAGCCCAAGGCAGGAGAATTGCTTGAAGCCAGAGTTTGAGACCAGTTAAGGCAACAAAGTGAGACCCCTGTGTCTACAAAAATTTTAAAACATTAGCTGGGCGTGGTGGCACATGCCTGTGGTCCCAGCTACTTGGGAGGCTGAGGTGGGAGAATCACTTGAGCACAGGAAGTTGAGGCTACAGTGAGTTGTCCTCATGCCACTGTGCTCCAGCCCGGACAACAGAGTGAGACCGCTAAATAAATAAATAAATTAGCTTGGTCGTTGACTTGGACCAGATTTGTAACCCTGCCACTAACCGTACAGCCTTGGAACAGTCACTTTACTTCTTTGAAACTCAGTTTTCCCATGTGCCAAGTAGGAATAAACCAATAGATTTTTAAAATGTGAGACTCCACATCCAAAATAATTTCAGAACGACAAAAATACATTTCATAATCATAAAGCACCTTTTAAAACAAGAAGTTATGTTGAATTCAATATTTATTCAGCAGGCATCCTGGGAGACCTAGGGTAATTGCTACCCATTTATTTATTTATTTATTTATTTATTTATTTGGAGACAGAGTCTCTAGAGAGAGACTAGGCTGGAGTGCAGTAGCACGATCTCGGCTCACTGAAACCTTCACCTCCCAGCTTCAAGCAATTCTCCTATCTCAGCCACCCAAGTAGCTGGGACTATAGCCGGGCACCACCATGCCTGGCTAGTTTTTGTATTATTGGTAGAGACGGGGTTTCACCATGTTGGTCAGGCTGGTCTCGAACTCCTGACCTCATGATCCACCCACTTCAGCCTCTCAAAATGCTGGGGTTACAGGCATGAGCCACCATGCCCAGCCAAACACTACCATTTTTTGAGCTCCTACTAAGTTCTGCACATGTATATGCCTACAAAGTGGATATTGTTTTTTGTTTATAGATGAAGAATCCACCTTAGGTGAGATCTGGCAGCTTTCCCAAAGTCACATAGTATGTGGCAGAGGTGAGATTGAAACCCAGGCCTGTTTGGCTCATAAAGCTGTGTTCTGTCTCCTGTATCACGTAGCCCCTAATGTCTGTAAGAATTGTGTGCTCTTATTCACTTAACAAATTTATGGCCAGGCACGGTGGCTCATGCTTGCAATTCCACTTTGAGAGGCTGAGGCAGGAGGGTCACTTGAGGTCAGGAGTTTGGAACCAGCCTGGGCAACATAGCCAGACATCATCTTTTTTTTTTTTTTTTTTGAAACGGAGCCTCACTCTGTCGCCCAGGATGGAGTACAGTGGCGCGATCACAGCTCACTCCAACCTCCACTTCCCGGGTTCAAGTGATTCTCCTACCTCAGCCTCCTGAGTAGCTGGGATTACAGGGCGTGCCACCACACTCAGCTAATTTTTGTATTTTTAGTAGAGATGGAGTTTCACCATATTGGCAAAGCTGGTCTCAAACTCCTGACCTCATGATCCGCCCACCTTGACCTCCCGAAGTGCTGGGATTATAGGTGTGAGCCACTGCGCCTGGCCTCATCTCTTAAAAAATAATATAGATAGATAGATAGATAGATAGATAGATAGATAGATAGATAGATAGATATAGATATAGATATAGATATAGATATAGATATAGATATAGATATAGATATAGAGAGAGTACCAGACCCAACCCCTTGTTCCTATGGAGCTCATGTCCTAGTGGGAGACACTCACATTCACTGCAGTCACTGACATGGATGTAAAAGTGCCACGGGGGCCAGGTGCTGTGGCTCACAGCTGTAATCCCAGCACTTTGGAAGGCCAAGACGGGCGGATCACAAGGTCAGGAGATTGAGACCATCCTGGCTAACATGGTGAAACCCTGTCTGTACTAAAAATACAAAAAAATTAGCTGGGCGTGGTGGTGGGCGCCTGTATTCCCAGTTACTTGGGAGGCTGAGGCAGGAGAACGGCATGAACCCGGGAGGCAGAGCTTGCAGTGAGCCAAGATCACATCACTGCACTCCAGCCTTGGGGAGAGAGCGAGACTCCGTCTCAAAAAAAAAAAAAAAAAAAAATGCCATGGGATTCAGTGCTGTGAAGGGAAGATCCGTGTTCTTTGAAAGCATAATTGGGGAGGGAATCTGACTAAGTCAGGGAGGGCAAGAGAGGCTGTATGGTTGGAGTGAGGAGCAAAGTAGGATGAGGTAAAGAGGCCAGCAGGGATCAGAGTTGCAGGGCCCCACAGATCGTGTGTGAGGTGTTGGATGTAGAAACATGAACTTGCAATCTAATGGAGAAGCAGACATGTAAACAGACAAGGCAGGGACAGGCATTCCAGACAAACGGAACATTGTGTGCAAGGGTGTGGTGGGGTGAAATCGATGGAGTAGGGAGGCAGCACAAGACTTTGGCCCTGTGAGAGTCCCATATGCATCTGGGAGAATGATGGCAGAGGAGGCTTTAAGTAGTCAGAGATCTTGGGTACCTTGCACATGGTCTGGGCTCCTGGAGATGGGGATATACTGGAGAGTTTTGGGAAAGGAAGAGGTCACATTTACATTTTAACTAGTGCATTTGGGCAGTTTTGAGGAGCATGATGCTGGGAGCCTGAGATACCAGTTACAGATTGATCATAAGAGACCAGGCAAGAAATAGTGAGGGCAGGAACTGAGATGTGGCCGTGCGGATGATAAGGAGAGAGAGAGAGTAATGGAAGAGATCAACCAAGGCTCTGACCTAGGTGCCCTAATGCCATTAGCCAGGCTGGGAAATGCAGGGAAAGGGTAGATAATGAGTGCAGTCAAGCAAGCCTGGTCCTATGGCACATCCAAGAGAAGGTGTCCAGAAGGCTGGCGAATAATCTAACTCGGTGCTCAGATCAGAACTCTGGGCTAGATTTAGATCTGGCACCTTTAGCCTATGGCTGATGGTATGAGCATGGCTAAGATCATCTAGGGAAGATGGATTGGGTATGAAGGCCAAAGCTTTGGGGATGTCAACATTTAAAGGCCCCAGGGCTAATGAGGGAGACTGAGAAGAGGTGTTTGGGCCAGCAGAGATTCTAGCCAACATGAGGATGTCACAAGGTTTGTTTCTTCTGGGTCTGAGAGCTTCAAGTCAGGTTTTTATTTGTTTGTTTATTTGTTTTTGTTTATGAGACAGGGTCTTGCTTCATTGCCCAGGCTGGAGTGCAGTGGCTTGATCTCACTCATTGCAACCTCTGCCTCCCTGGCTCAAGGGATTCTCCTTCCTCAGCCTCCCGAGTAGTTGGGATTACAGGCATCCACCGCCATGTCCAGCTAATGTTTGTATTTCAGTAGAGAGGGTTTCACCATGTTGGCCAGGTTGGTCTCGAACTCCTGGCCTCAAGTGATCTGCCCACCTCAGCCTCCCAAAGTGCTGAGATTACAGGTGTGAGCCACCACACATGGCCCAGAATTTTTATTTTTCTTATTTCAGTTGTGAGAATTAAATGAGACAGCGTATGACACTCACTATGACCTGGTGCTAGGCTAAAAGCTTGGTAATAGTAGCTATTTTTCTGTCCAATAAATTATTGAGAACCTACCATGTGCAAAGCAGATAGTCTGCAGAGACTCAGGCTCCAGCTTCAGGCCTACAGTCTAGGGGGCCACATTCTGCTATCGCTGCCTAAGGAACATTTCTCTTTAGGCTTGGGCTTCTGCTGTGGGCTGGGAGCCTAGGTGTCCCTAGTTCACAGAAGTGCCATTTCTCCCCTAAACCCTGAAGTACCACTGTCAATCATTTCTGCTTACAAATCTGATATCTAGGGCCAGGTGGAGTGGTTCACACCTGTAATCCTAGCACTTTAGGAGGCTAAGGTGGGAGGATTGCTTGACCCAGCCTAGGCAAGATAGCCAGGCCCTATCTCTACAGAAAATTTTAAAATTAGCCTGGTGTGGTAGCATGCACCTGTAGTCGCAGCTACTCAGGAGGCTGAAGTGGGTAGATCCCTTGAGCCTAGAAGTTTGAGGCTGCATGAGCTATGATCGCTCCACCGCACTCCAGCCTGGACAACAGAGTAAGAACCCATCTCAAAAACAAAAAAAAATCTGATATCTGGGATAACAGTTGGGTACCTACTGTAAATCTGTTGCAGGATCCATTCCTCCATTCTGTAGGATGGGCTTGGCAGCAGCAGAAATCTCAACCTAACAGGAGAGCAGAGAAAATAGCTGTTGGAGTGGAAAGAAACCTGGTCTGGGGCTCCAAATAGCTGGGCTGCAGGCCTGGCTCCAGCCCCACTGGCCCAGTAGCTTAGGCAAGTCACCGTCCCTTCCTTAGCTGCAGCTTTTTCATCTGTAGAAAGGGATCATAAAACGATTTATTGATTTTACCTTTGAGCCAGATGTAGGAGACTGTGAGAATATGGTGCTTGGATCATTGAAACTCTCCTTGCTTCATGCCACTCAAACAAGATGAAAGGCTTGTGTGTCACAGATAAGTGAAATGACAGTCAGCAACATCCAACACACACAGGTGTGCTCAGGAGAGGAGAGCACAGAGAACTTCTCCCCACTAAGGAAACCTGGGGAGATTGCCTAGGGCTCCCACCACCCCAAAAAATCCTCCTGCCTCTGGCCTCTCACCTTCCACCGGTCACAGTTTAGGTAATCACACATGTCCAGGTCTCCTTGCACGTTTTCCTCTAGAGCCCTTGCTTTCCCAAGAAGCCATCCCCTCCCTCTGTCCTTGAGGGCTCTTCTAAGGGACAATGCCTGGTATGGTGACTCCCGAGGGAATTCCCCCTGCTCCAATAAGTCTGGCAGAGGACAGGTCCCCTCTTTGTTTCCTCAATTCTGGGTCAGTGTTTTTTCCTTTTCAAAGCACTGAGGTCCCTCCACCCTAAAGAGGGAAGGGCTATGTATCTGTTTAGGAGACAGAGAGCAAGGAAGAGGACTTAATTTCAGATACTTTAGGAGCCTCAATGGTTTTATTCTCTAAGCAAAAATGTTCTGCTCTAAACGGGGTGGGTCCTAGATACTTCGGGGAAAACAGGTCTGAGCCTTCAGAGAATCAGTCTCCTTGGCCACCTTCTCCCCTGACCCACACAGTATGCCTCTGCTTTGGGTGAATTTACTTTTCCCCCTCTCTCCCTGAACCTGTCCATCAAGACCTCAAATCCACCTTCAGGTGAGGTATCAAATTCCTTCTCCCTGCACTCCATCCTCTATTTAGATCTCAGGGAAATGACCCTTAGAAATGGGCCACAGACTGGGCACAGTAGCAAACCCAGCATTTTGGAAAGATGAGGCTCCTGGAGCCCAGGAGTTGGAGACCAGCCTAGGCAACATGGTAAAACTGTCTTTACTAAAAATAAAAATAAAAATAATTTAAATAAAAATAGCCTATTCTGGTAGCACATGCCTATGGTCCCAGCTACTCAGGAGGCTGAAGTGGAAGGATCACCTGAGTGGAGGCTGCAGTGAGCTGTGATCCTGCCACTACACTCTGGCCTGGGCAACAGGAGTGAGACACTATCTCAAAAAGAAAGAAAAAAAGAGAAGAGAGAAATAAAAGAAAGGGAGACATAGACATAGAGAAGGAGATAAAGGCCAGGCGCGGTGGCTCAAGCCTGTAATCCCAGCACTTTGGGAGGCCAAGGCGGGTGGATCACGAGGTCAGGAGATTGAGACCATCCTGGCTAACACGGTGAAACCCCGTCTCTACTAAAAAATACAAAAACTAGCCGGGCGAGGTGGTGGCGCCTGTAGTCCCAGCTACTCGGGAGGCTGAGGCAGGAGAATGGCGTGAACCCGGGAGGCGGAGCTTGCAGTGAGCTGAGATCTGGCCACTGCACTCCAGCCTGGGAGACAGAGCGAGACTCCGCCTCAAAAAAAA
>NC_045449.1:53120132-53135568 GCF_002776525.5 Piliocolobus tephrosceles | reverse complement strand
GGAAGGAAGGAAGGAAAGGGGAAAATAAAGAAATGAGCCACCAAATAATCAGGAGACCTAGGACTCCTGGAACTCCACTTCCTGACAACTTGTAGGTTCCTTCAGTGCACCCTGCCCCACCCCTGCCAAGTTCCAAGGCTGCCCCAGCTTTGGGGCAGAGGAGGAAGGAGACTTAGCAGAGCATAGCTGTTACCCCTTTATCTCTCCAATACCCTTCTTCAAGGTCTCTGGCAGGCAAAATGGGCCATAAAAGGATTAAACAGATGTAACAGATGATCTATTAATTAAGGGCCTTAATTGGCCCAAGCCTGGGTTGAGCAAGACCAAGGTGTGGGCTGCTCAGAGCCAACTGGGGAAACGGGATCTAGAAAGCCAGTGCTGGCTTTGGATAGTGAGGTTCTTGGGTGACTCTGCCTTCTAGAACAAGAAATAAATGTCCCTGGTAATGAATGGTTTAGATATTTTGTCTTCCAGAACCTTCTAGAAACTAATGCCAAGGGGAGAGGAATAGGAGAGCCTGAATCATAGCTCTGTAGATATGGAGGGGTCCTTGGGGTGGTGGGTGTGGGGGTGCTCCCTTGGGAGGGAGGAAAAGGCAGGTTGGCTTCCCAGCTTGAGCTCCCCTCCTGCTCCAGCAGAGCCCACTCTTCCACCCTGGCTGCCCCCCCATCTTCTCACTGTGCTCTTTCTTTTCCCCCTTCCTCCTTTTCTACTCCTCCTTCTCCCTCTTGCTTCTCCCAGAATGTCTCTCCTTTCTCTCCAGGCTGGGCCACCTCACCCCCTCCCCTTCCCCTTTCCTGTAACTGAAGCTGTTGTTGGGAGTTGGAGGAACTGGGCTGGTTTGAAAGGAGGCCCCGCTGCTTTTCAGGGAGGAATTGAAACCGTGGAGCTGGGGGTGAGGGGAGGCAGCAGAGGGGGAGGGGGGTGACTTGAGAAATCAAAGCGGCTTCAACTCCATCTGGGAAACCAACTTTGATTTACTAGCAAGGACCTGGCTCTCCCACTACCCCCACCCTTGCCCACTCCCCCTCCTTCCCTGGACTTTGCTTTGTGGTGATAACTGGCGGATGGGGGGACGAACCCCCTCCCAACCTGGGAGCCTGCTCTTGCCCTGGGAGGACCAGCCTAGAGGAGGAAGGCCTGGGGGACTCTGCTCAGTCAGGCTGCAGATGCGGCTGAAGGGGGCCCAGCATCTCAGGAACTCGGGAAGAGAATGGATACCCCTGGGAAGGAGGAAAGCCTATTGGCCAGGCAGCCTGGCCCAGGCTGACTCAGCCCTGCCGTGGCTTGGGACGACCCCCTTCCTGAGATGTGGGGCTGGGATGGGGGCACAGAGGGAGAAGGTCAGGGTTTTTTCATTTATCTATGGCCTTCCCCTCAGAACTGGGGGGCTTGGGGGCCAGGGCTGCCTGATAAGAGCCAAGAAAAGAAAATGACTGAGAAGGAGAAAGGAAAATCTATTGTAATAGACTATTTTGTGTTGAAATTCAGTGTGAGCTATGCAGGATATTGGGTTCTGGTAGGGACCTGAGGCCATTTTGGGTGGAAGTGCTACCTTTCTCCTCCCTTCCTCTCTTGTCCCCTTTGTTTCACTTTTCTTCTCCTCTGTCTAATTCTTAAACCCCTCAAGGTTGAAGGGGCTCTCTAACTAAACCCCTGCAATCGAAATAGGATCCCTAAGGTCCTAAACCCCAGGGCCAGGGTGGAAATTCAGAACAAAATGAGTCATAACTTCAGGAAATGCTTATTCATGTTGCCGACTGACTCCATCCAGTCCTCCTTGGCGGGGTGGTGAGTTTAAATCCCTGGACTCCTGGGTTCTAGGCAGAGACCCCCTTCTTCTGAGCCTACATCACAGCAGCATTTTTCAGAGTTCAGCATCCAACTTTCAGGACTAGCTTTTAGGAGAGAAAGGGACTAATTCAGCACAAATCTAACCTTTTACGAGCTCACAGCAGTGTCTAGGGGACTGCCCCATCACAGATCCTGCCCAGGAACAAAGTTTCTGAAAGCTGAGTCCACATGCATCAGGATTATGGCAGGAGGGGCAATGGGAACTGGGGTTTGCCTGTTAGGAATATAGATTCCTGGGCATATAGATTCCTGGGCAGGCCCACTTATCCAAATATATCATCCCCAAGTGATTCATACATGCACTCTAAAGCTATCTGCTTTCCAAACCTCCAGACCATTCAATTAGCTTTCAGAGCCCTAGTCACTTTTTTTTTTTCTCTTCCAGATGAAGTCTTGTTCGGTCACCCAGGCTGGAGTATAGTGGCATGATCACAGCTCGATGCAGCCTCAAGCTCCTAGGCTCAAGAGATCCTCCCACCATTCCCACCTCCTTCCTATACCGCAGAGGTTGGAAGCCAAAAACCTCAGAGGTTGGAAGCCAAGAACTTCGCCTCTCAGCCTCCCTTGCAGCTAGAGCTCTGGATGCAAAATGTGCTTATTTGAGATTTGGGCCGGGCGCGGTGGCTCAAGCCTGTAATCCCAGCACTTTGGGAGGCCGAGACGGGTGGATCACGAGGTCAGGAGATCGAGACCATCCTGGCTAACACGGTGAAACCCCGTCTCTACTAAAAATACAAAAAAACTAGCCGGGCGAGGTGGCGGGCGCCTGTAGTCCCAGCTACTCCGGAGGCTGAGGCAGGAGGATGGCAGAAACCCGGGAGGCGGAGCTTGCAGTGAGCTGAGATCCGGCCACTGCACCCCACCCGGGGGGGGAGAGAAACACCCCGCCTCAATCAAAACTGAACAAAAAAAAAGAGATTTGGAAGGTGGAAGAGAAATGAGGTCAAATGAGGTCATATTCTTGCTGCCATGGCTATGTCTGCTGATCCCTAGGTGCAGTTACCTTGACTTAGTTCCAGTGGAAGCCTCTTTTTTTTTTTTTTTTTTTTTTTGTGACAGAGTTTTTTTCTATCCCCAGGCTGGAATGCAATGGTGTGAACTTGGCTTACTGCAACTTCCCCCTCCCAGGCTCAAGCGATTCTCAGGTCTCAGCTTTCTGAGTAGCTGGGATTACAGGTGGGCACCATCATACCCAGCTAATTTTTGTATGTTTAGTAGAGACAGGGTTTTGCCATGTTGGCCAGGCTTGTCTCAAACTCCTGGCCTCAAGTGATCTGCCCGCTTCGGCCTCCCAAAGTGCTGGGATTACAGGCATGAGCCACTGCAACCAGTCCCAATGGCAGCCTCTTGATCCCCCTACCTGCTTGTGGCAGAGGTAGCAGCTTCTACTGGAGGGTCATTTCTGTGACTTTGTGATAAAGTCTACTCCTCCAGGTCATCCAAGTTTCACAAACACCTAGTTTCCTGTTGTTTTAGTCTGCTTGGGCTGCCATAACAAAATACTACAGATTGGATGGCTTAAATGACAGAAATTTATTTTCTCATAGTTCTGGAAGCTGGAAGTCTGAGATCGGGATGCCAGCATGGCTGGATTCTGGTGAAGGCTTCCTTTCTGGCTTGTGTATGGCCACCTTCTCAGTATTCATGTGGCCTATCATTGGTGTGTGTACGTGGTGGGAGAGAGAGATTTCTCTCTGTTCCCCTTGTAAGGCCACCAATCCTATCAGATTAGGAGTGGGGACTCTCCAACCTCGTTTAACATTAATTACCTCCTAAAACCCCTATCTCCAAATACAATCACATTGAGGGTTAGGGCTTTAACACATGAATTTTGTGGGGCCACAGTTTAATTTGGCCTATAGAATCTGTATTGAATCTTTTTTTTTTTTTTTTTCAGACGGAGTCTTACTCTGTCGCCCAGGTTGAAATGTGCAGAGATACAATCTCGGCTCACGGCAGCCTTGAACCCCCAGGATCAAGCAATCCTCCCATCTTGGCCTCCGGAGTAGCTAGGAGTACAGGCACACACCTGGCTAATTTTTTCTATTTTAGGTAGAGATGGGGTTTCACCATGTTGCCCAGGCTGGTCTGGAACTCCTGACCTCAAGCGATCCACCCGCCTCGGCCTCCCAGAGTGTTGGGATTATGGGCATGAGCCACTGTACCTGGCCTGAATCTCTTTTTTGATAAAACACCTGAAGCCATTCCACCACTGTAAATCCTTGAAGTCCCTTCTCTGTGGTGCTTCCCTGAAACCACTCCCATCCTTTCTCTGAATTTATGTTTATCTCATGGCATTTAGCATGTGGCATGTGTTACCTACATATGTCTAACTACTGCCTCCCCACCCCCCCAACAAGATAATCTCTTGAGGTCAGAGGCTGTGTCTTAGTTTTTGTGCATACCTTAGTGCCTTGCATATCATAGGCACCCAAGAAAAAATTGTTAAATGAATCAATGCTGTCTGTAAATAGGGCAAGGTCTGAAGAACTCCCTGAGCTGGGTAATCTAGAGACACAAGCATCCTGCCCTGTACAGCAAGCCCAGTTCCCTTTCCATACATTCTGCCCTGCCTCTGAAACCCACACTTAGGGAGGGGAGAATCTCAGCTCTGAGGAGGAAAAATGAGCAAGACAGGTTTCTAGGATCCAGATTTCTAGTCTCCAGTTTTGACAAGTATCTAGTTTCTCAAAGCCACATTTAATTACAAATATGCCCTGCCTCTACAAAAAAAAAAAAAAAAAAAAAAAAATTAGCTGAGCATGGTAATGCACACCTGTAATCCCAGCTACTGGGGAGGCTGAGGCAGGAGGACCTCTTGAGCCCAGGAAGTTGAGGCTGCAGTGAGCTGTGATTGCAACACTGCACTCCAGCCTGGCTGCCAGAGCAAGAGCCTGTCTCAAAACAAAACAAACTAACAAAAACAAACCTATTCTGATCTCCAATCTGAGAGGGGGTGAAGTGACAAATCTGACGTCATCGTGAGAACCCATGAAGTGGATGTAGGACGCCTGAATGCTCGTGTCCTGGTCTTGGTGCTTAATACTTTTCTGACCTTCAGTGAATCTTTTTACTTCTCTGAGTATCAGTTTCTCCATCTGTAGAATGGGCACAATAAGTCTGTCCTGCTCCCTCTGAAGTGAGTACTGAATGAGAAACTGGATTTGTAGGGACAGTTGCTTTGGGAAAGGAAGCTCAGATGGTACATGCTGCTCTGTAACCCGGAAGCAGAATATTAGCCAGAGGTCAGCCTGGGAGCCTGGACACAGGTACCTAGGGCAGACCTAGTCACAAGGCAGCATGCTGGGCAGACCCACTGTCCTGGACTGGGACTCAATGGATTCAGTTCTGCTTCCTCTCTGTATTCCTTGAGATAGGTAACTCTCCCTTTCTGAAGCTCCGACCCTTCATTGATAAGATAGGGGCACTAATCTTCTCTTGAAGGGTGGGGAAGATAAGATGAAGCGGTAAGTGACTTCACATAGTGGACGCTCAATATAAGCCTTTAGTGTTGGTTTTTCCTGCTCTCCCTAGATCAGGCAGAGGCAGCTGGAGAAGGAAGTTTTCCGGGGAGTTGGGGCAGGTGTCAGACTTCTAAGACCCTGGGGGTTGGTTGCTTTCTCCCGTGACTGGATCACTGATTAATCCTTGAGGAATCTCGAGGCCTAAGGGTTGGTACTCTAGAGGGACAAATACGTGAATACTGGTTAAAGTAAGGAAAAAATCTACAAGGGACTTCAGTTTTGGGGACAGATTGATACAGCCTCTTTGGAGCTGGGGCTGACCCAGTCACTGTGCAAGCATCTGGTTGTGTATATCTTAGTGCCCCCTCCAAACTCTTCCAAACATCTCTAAGGGCCCCAAAAGGGTAGAAACAACTCTTCAGAAGTGAAGAAAGAGATCAGGGCCTCAGCTCTCCATAGCTCCTTTCAGGCCCCTTGAGAGGAGCCTGAATGTTGGGGCGGCTTGTAGGGGGGGATTCCAATGATGGAACCGGGAAAGACAGTTCCTACCTTGTGGATGGGGGTCACTAGGAAGGGAAGAAAAACACTTCCCTCCTCTCCCCGGGAAGCTTTCCTTCCCTGCAGCTGGTGCCCCAAGGATCCCCGCCCCCCTATCCCAGGCCCTTCCCTTAGAGAGAGCCTGCTGAGCCTGGAATGAGAAGAATCTGAACTACAAACAGACCTCCCAGAGGCACCCCCAACTCTTCTCTAACCACTCCTAGCCAGCAAAAGGCTGGCTTCCTGGAGCGGAGGCAGGACTGGGGTTTGGGCCTTGGAGAAGGGGCCTAGGTGGGGGTGGTGGGGGGATATTTTTTTTCTGGAGAGAGAGGGGAGGGAAAGGTTGAGGGCAAGATAGGGACCAGGTCATATAAGAACCATTTTCCAGGCAGGGCACGGTGGCTCAGCACTTTGGGAGGCTGAGGTGAGCAGATCACTTGAGGTCAGGAGTTTGAGACCAGCCTGGCCAACATGGTGAAACCCCATCTCTACTAAAAATACAAAATTAGCCGGGCATGGTGACAGACACCTGTAATTCCAGCTGTTTGGGAGGCTGAGGCACAAGAATCACTTAAAACCAGGAGACAGAAGTTGCAGTGAGCCAAGATCGCACCACTGCACTCCAGCCTGGGCGACAAAGCAAGACTCCACCTAAAAAAAAAAAAAAAAAAAAGAACCATTTTCCAAACCAAAAATCATCAGAACCAGCAACAGTATACTTGCAGGGGCCATGAAATTGGGGGTGTGAAATTAAGCCTGCCCCAGAATGATCCAAGCTGTGAGGTCTGTACCCCGAGAGTGACAAGCAATTGCCCAAACCCAAATACAACCTAGGAAGACCGAAAGAACCTGTCAGCACCCCTGCCCCTGCCCCCACCCCCTTGGCCTCTCTCTTTTCCTGTCTGAAACATTCAGTTGAGGTGGCCTCCAGGGGACAAGCTCTCCCAGCCCTGTCTGGGCTGCATAACTGAGTCTGAGAAGCCTGTGAATGGGCTTTGAGGAGTTGGGGGCAGGGGTTGGAAGCAGAGGGAAGAAGGAGAGACCAGCCAAAAGGACAGATGGCACAGAGCCAGAGGAGCCCCTCATGCCTGCCACACTTCCCCAGACCCTGGCCTTCTGCCCACTGTCCCCCTAGCATCCCTCCTCTCACCTGGACCCAGTCTGGGGCTTTGATGTGAGTCAGCCAGGGCTGTCAGTGCCCAGGGATGCCAGGCAGTGTACCAGTGGGGGAACCCTGGGGAGGGGACCAGGGAGGAGAGGCTGCTGGAGCTGGAAGCTGCCTCAGGCACGATGACCTCTTTGCAGGGGCCTCTCTCTCCAGCTTGTATAACACAACTCCTGCCAAGGGTGGTATAGAAAGGCACAGAGCCCACAGCGGGCTGGGGAAGGCCGCTGAAAAGGCAGCTTAAGGGCTTCCTGCTGGGTGAGATGGATTAGGGGCCTGTGGGGAGGGAGACTAGCAGTGAGAAAGGCACCGGCCCAGCGCCAGAGCCCCTTGGCCAAGACCCTCTGGGAGGAGGAGGCCCTGGGTGTCTGGCAGGAGGCAGTCAGATCAGTATCCTCCACCTGGCTGAGGGGCTGGGAGAATGGGGACCCAGCCGGGGCAACACACAGGGATGGGGAACTAGACCCCAGGGCCCCCAAAATAGAGGGGGGAAGGAACAGAGGAGACATTTCTTGATGAACAAGTGGACTTCTAGCAGGAAAAGGGAGGAGGGAAAGAACTGACTTGCCCAGCAATCCTACCCGTGTCTCCCCGTTGCCTCTCAGAGTGAAGGTGTCATCCCAGAGGTTTTCTGCTTGGAGGGGAGGGGACAACACTTCCTATCCTCCAGCCAGCCCTCTACGTCTCAAGGACCCCAATGTGGAGCTGAGAGAAGGGGCCCCACATGGTCCTAAAGTTTCCACACAAGCTGATTTAGGAGAAGAGCCCAGGTGGCCACTAACACAAGCTGTGCTACTGAGAAACCCTGGGTGATGCCTTGGACGGTGACAGTCTCCTGCTGGTTTTGCTCTGGCCTTAGGCTCCATTTGTTTAGTCCGTGAGATGAGATCTCCGAGGCCACACCATGGAGTGGGATGAGCATTGGCGGAGGTGTCAGGGGATCTGACTTAAGCTCTTGGAATCTCAGGTTTTTTCACCAAATATAGAAAAGAAGAGTCTGTTCCATTGATTAGATAGTGTATCATTAAGAGCTGACATGTGGCCCAGTGCCGTGGCTCGCGCCTGTAATCTCAGCATTTTGGGAGGCTGAGGCGGGCGGATCACTGAAGGTCAGGAGTTCAAGACCAGCTTGGCCAACATGGTGAAAGCCTGTCTCTACCAAAAATACAAAAATTAGCTGGGAGTGGTAGTCCTAGCTACTCAGGAACCTGAGACAGGAGAATCACTTGAACCCAGGAGACGGAGTTCGAAGTGAGCCGACATTGTGCTAGTGCACTCCAGCCTGGGCGACAAAGTGAGATTCTGTCTCAAAAAAAAAAAAAAAAAAAAAAGAAAAGAAAAGAAAACGAAAAAAGAGAAAGTGATGACACATGCATTGTGGAAATTGCAAAGTGTGATATGGACATGAGGTATCCTTATCCCCGAAGTGCTTGTGTATGTGTATCTATCCTTTTGATGGATGTTCCAGGGGAGGGGAGGGGACACACCGAGAACCAGGGACTGCCGTACAGGATGCTTTGCATCTTTCCATATCTTCACAAGGATTTTGAGAGGATGATATTGTCCCCATTTTACAGATGAGAAAACTGAGGCTCAATAGCTGATACAATTTACCCAAGTTTATCGAGAAGCTCATAAAAGGGGGCATCTGAATTAGAAAGCAAGATTCTCAGGTCTCTAACAGGTTATGCGGCCCCAGGGTCTGGAAGCATTATTTGTAGATCTGTCTCTATGTTTAGAGCAAAGATTTCCCCAAAGGCTTGAGTCCTTCCTCTCCCTCTGGTTAGGCTGTTAGGAACTAGGCTTGGATTCACAAGCTCCATCTCCCCAGAGTACAAAGGGTTAGGGAGGGTTTGCAAAGTGGGTGAGAAAGTCTGAAATGGGCCCAGATGACCAGATAAGACAAATGTCGCCACTGAGGACATTCTCTGGGGAGAAGGGGCTCGAGGGATGGGTACTTCAGCCTCAGGGCATCCCTGGATCAGAGCTGCCCTGTCTCCCATCTCAGCGGGGCCAGCCCCCTTCTTTGTGCTCGTTTTTTTCCCACAGTCCAGCAAGGGGGGTACTGGGATCCCAGGCCCACCCCCTCCTGCTGGGCAGCACCCCATCAACCCCCACATAAAAAGCTTGAGAGTGGAGAAGGAGGGGGGCATTTTCACTCTGAGGAGGCCTCGGCACCCTTCTCCCTTTCTGGGGAACAAGAAACTTGCTGATGGCTTGGGCCCCTTCCCCAGCCCCTGGCCCCAGCCCTGGCTCCCCCAGACAAAAAGCTGCTTTACATGAGAAGAGCGGGCTGGCCTGGCCTTACCCGGGCACTCAAAGAGGCGGTAGCCCCTGACAGCCGCGAGACTGCCCCTTCCCCCACGCCAAGGACTCGTTTAGTTGCAATTAGCAATTCTTTGCATATCCCCCCACGGGGCTGAGAGGGACGCTGGCTCGCCCTCACCTCCCAAACCCAGCCTTCAACCTTCCGAAGCCTCCCAGCCAGTGGTCCCATCACTCTCCTCCCTCCTCTCTCCTCCCTCCTCCCCATTCTCCTCCTCGCTGCCCCACCCCTAGCCCGCAGACTAGCTCATTGGCCTCCTGAGTTCTCCAAAGAGGGAGGCACCCAGAGGGGCCAAATCTAGGGTGCTCAGGGTCAGGGTGGGGGTGACCCCCTCCTCAATCCACACTGCTCCTTCCCTTGTCCCTTCCCACTTGCCATCCCCTATCCAAATCAAGCATAGCTTTTGGATCACTGGGAGGAGAAAGATAGAGGGAAAAGACATTTTAAGAAAGAGACCTGGGGCTCACGCCTGTAATCCCAGCACTTTGGGAGGCCAAGGCTGGTGGATCATGAGGTCAGGAGTTCAAGACCAGCCTGACCCCGTCAATATGGTGACCCCGTCAATATTGACCACCGTCAATATGGTGAAACCCCGTCTCTACTAAAAATACAAAAATTAGCAAGGTGCGGTGGCAGGTGCCTGTAATCTCAGCTATTCGGGAGGCTGAGGCAGGAGAATCACTTGAACCTGGGTGGCAGAGATTGCAGTGAGCCGAGATCATGCCACTGCAACTCCAGCCTGGGCTACACAATGAGACTCTGTCTCAAAAAAAAAAAAGGCGGGGGGAGGGGAAGATCTGGCTCTTTTTGAGAGGTGAAGCTAGTTGGACTTCCTGGGTAGAGTGGGGACTTCTTGGAGAACTTTTCTGTCTAGCTAAAGGATTGTAAATGCACCCATCAGCACTCTGTAAATATGCACCAATCAGCACTCTGTGTCTAGCTAAAAGATTGTAAATGCACCAATCAGCACTCTGTAAAAATGCACCAGTCTCTGTGTCTAGCCAGAGGATTGTAAATGCAGCAATCAGCATTCTGTAAAATAGACCAATCAGTGGGATGTGGGCGGGGACAAATAAAGGAATAAAAGCTGGCCACTCCCCCACCCCACCACCACCCCATCCCCACGCCCACTCCCACCCCCATCCCTACCCCCACTCCCACCTCCACCCCCAACCCCACTCCCAGCCAGCAGCGGCAACCCGCTTGGTTGCCTTCCACGCTGTGGAAGCTTTGTGGAAGCTTTGTTCTTTTGCTCTTCCCAGTAAATCTTGCTGCTGCTCACTCTTTGCATCTGTGCCACCTTTAAGAGCTGTAACACTCACCGCAAAGGTCCACGGCTTCATTCTTGAAGTCTGTGAGACCAAGAACCCAAGAAGCCTGCGAGACCAAGAACCCACAGGAAGGAACCAACTTCAGACACACTTTTAACAACCTGTGATGGGCTCTCAAAACTCCCATCTTAGGCCGGGCGTGGTGGCTCACGCCTGTAATCCCAGCACTTTGGGAGGCCGAGGTGGGCGGATCATGAGGTCAGGAGATCGAGACCATCCTGGCTAACATGATGAAACCTTGACTCTAATAAAAATGTAAAAAATTAGCCAGGCTTGGTGATGGGCGCCTGTAGTCCCAGCTACTCGGGAGGCTGAGACAGGAGAATGGTGTGAACCTGGGAGGCAGAGCTTGTAGTGAGCCGAGATCATGCCACTGCACTCCAGCCTGGGCTACAGAGTGAGACCCTGTCTCAAAAAACAAAACAAAACAAAACAAAAAAACTCACATTTTTGGAACCTGGCCTCACATCTCAGAATCAGGGAGAAAACTGCAGATTAACTCTCAAAGAAGGGGTTCATTGGAGGCCTTAGGTGTTTCTAGAGAAGGAATCACTCATGATTATTTACTAGGGAATTTGCCTCCCTTTCCCTTCAAGAATTCCCAGCCATTGTTTGGGAAGAAAAAGTGCCATTTGTTTTTTGGGGTTTTTTTTGAATTTTGAATTTTTAAAATATATTTGATTTTAAAAAAACGGAGACGAGGTGTCACTATGTTGCCCAGGCTGACCTCGAAGTCCTGAGCTCATGCAATCTGCCTGCCTTGGCCTCCCAAAATCCCTGCTGGGATTACAGGCGTGAACTGCCGCACCCAGCCTAAAAGTGCCCTATAAACGAAAGAAGGGATGTAAGTTCCCAGTTGAAGGTGAAGGAAGAGGTGACTAGGTAAGCGAGGACTGAGGTCCTAGCTGCTGGGAGAGAGGCACCATCTCGGGCTTCCTCCTCCAAATCTATCCCTGAGGCTTCCACTGCAAGTCTGGATTCCAGTTCCTCACCAAGGCCAGGCAAGGCTGGGCTTCCGGGCCCCTGGGACCCTGCTTCATTCAGCTTGCCAAGAAGCTCCGGGTCTCTGGACCTGTGAAGCCCTCGTGGCCACCCAACTCCCCTGGGAGGAAGGAATTGAATTGGGGTCAAGTGTTGGGAGGTCTGGGCAGGAAGCAGTTGTGAGCCAAAGACAGGAAATGCTCCTCAGGAGCTGTCCTCCCACAGCTAACCTCCTCTGAGAAGATTGTTCACCACCCTCCCCTCCAGAGCAGTGCAGGGAAATGGGGATGGAGGCAGAAGGAGCCAGGGGCCCTGCCACTCACTGCCACCTCCTATTCCTGCTCGCCAATTATTTCCCTAGTCTGTCCAGGTGCAGACCCTCCCCAGCCTGAGGCGTCTGGAGCTCCATCCGGCTGAGAGCCCCTCCGTCTGGCCCCACAGTCAAGGCCCTCACAGTTTGCGGTCAGCAGGCCTTGTCTCCCTCCACACACCCGGGAGCACTGGGCACCCAGCCCCGCTGCTGGCTGGCCTTGCCTCCCTGACCTTTGCTGTTTTGGCCTTCGTGTTTCCCTCTGCTCTTCTCCCCAGGGCAGAATCCCACAAATCTTTAGAAATACAGCTGGAATCCGCTGAGACGGCTTCCCTGAAACTCTCTCCCTCAGGAGTTCCCGCCTCTGAGTTCCTACACCAAGTTGTTCTCACTTCTCAAAACACAGACCACATGTTCCCCTGCTTTAGAATTATTCAGATAATCCTGTCTGTCTTCTACTGAGCTGAGAGTTCCCAGAGCAGCTCTGCCCCACAGAAATAAGATGGAAGTCACAGATGCCATTTAAAATGTTCTATCCAGCCTGGGCAACATAGTGAGATCTCACCTGTTAAAAACAAACAAAAACCTACATAAAAGTTAGCTGGGTACAGTGGTGCATGCTTGTAGTCCCAATGACTCAGGAGGCTGAGGCAGGAGGATAGATTAGGCCCAGGAGTTTGAGGCTACTGTGAGCTATGGAAAAATTAATTTTTTGAGACAGGGTCTCACTTTGTCACCCAGGCTGGAGTGGAGTGGTATGAACACGGCTCACTGAAGCCTTGACCTCCTGGACTCAGGCGATCCTCCCCTGCCCTCAGTCCCCACAAGTAAGTGGGATTTCAGGTGTGCGCCACCACGTCCAGCTAATTTTTGTATTTTTTGTAGGCACAGGGTTTCACCACGTTGCCCCAGCTGGTCTCGAACTCCTGAGTTTAAGCGATCTGCCCGCCTTGGCCTCCCAAAGTGTTGGGATTACAGGCGTGAGCCATCGTGTCTGGCTAAAATTAATTTTAATAATATATCTAATTTTACCCAATAGATCCAAAATATTATCATTTCCACATGTAATCAATATAAAAGTTGTTAATGCTAGATTTTACATTTTTTTCAAACAGTCTTTAGAATTCAGTGTGTATTTTGCACTCACAGCACATCTCAACTTGGATTAGTCGTGTGTTCTGCAGTCACGTGGCTGGTGGGTAGTATACTGGACAGCACAATTCTAGAGAACAGGGATGGTGCCCTGGCTCTATACTTACATTAAGTCCAGATAATGTCTTGTTTAAAAAGCCCAATTGTCTTGTTAAAAAGCCCAGCCAGGCGCGGTGGCTCACACCTGTAATCCCAGCAATTTGGTAAAAGGCGGAAGATTTATACAATCTGAAGAGAAACCAGACTATACTCCCAGCACTTTGGGAGGCCAAGGCAGATGGATCAACTTAGGTCAGGAGTTCGAGACCAGCCCGGCCAACATGGCAAAACCCTGTCTCTAATAAAAATACAAAAAGTAGCCAGGGGTGGCTGGGTGCAGTGGTTTATGCCTATAATCCCAGCACTTTGGGAGGCTGAGGCGGGCAGATCACCTGAGGTCAGGAGTTCGAGAACAGCCTGGCCAACATGGTGAAACCCCGTCTCTACTAAAAATACAAAACAATTAGCTAGGCGTGGTGGTGGGCAACTGTAGTCCTAGCTACTCAGGAGCCTGAGGCAGGAGAATTGCTTGAACCTGGGAGGTAGAGGTTGCAGTGAGCCAAGACTGCACCATTGCACTCCAGCCTGGGCAACAGAGTGAGGCTCTGTCTCAAAAAAAAAAAAAAAAAAGCTCGGTTTTGGAATCAGACTGCTTGAGTTTGAACACTGGCTCAACCACTAGCCATGTGACATTAGACATGTCCCATAACCACTTGGTGCCTTAACTGTCTCCTCTGTAAAATAGGCCTAACAACTCTCATAGAATTGCTGTGAGGATTAGGTAAAGAACTTAGGTCAATGCCTGGAATACAGTAGGTGCTCACTAAAGGATGGCTGTCTTTATCTTTGCAGGATGCTAACCTTGGCCCAAAACAATCATTTATTTATTTGAGACAGGGTCTCTCTCTATCACCCAGGCTGAAGTGCAGTGGGACGATCTCAGCTCAGGGTAACCTCCACCTCCTGAGCTCAAGAGGTCCTCCTACCTCAGCCTCCTTAATAGCTGAGACTAGAGGCACAGGCCACCATGCCTGGCTAATTTTTAAGTTGTCTGTAGAAAAGAGGGTCTCACCACATTGCCCAGGCTGGCGTATGAAACTCTTGGGCTTAAGCCATCCTCCTGCCTCCCAAAGTGCTGGGATTACAGGCTTGAGCCACCATGCGGGGCCTCTTGCCCCAAACAATCGTTTGCTGGAACATGAAATGAGAAAAATAGTCCCTTGCCCTCCTGCCGATTGAGGCAGAAGTGAGAGTTGGGTGGGGCCAGTGAGTTGTCTGGAGAAGTTGGAATAGGATGGAAGAGGCGCGGGCTGTGGGTGGCGGGAGGCTCTCTGGGGGGCGAGGTGGTGGTTTACAGCTGGGCTGCCAAGGAATTTGGAAACTAACAGCAGCATAAGGCCTGGATGATTCATTGCTGCAGCGAAGCTTCTGGGGTTCAAAGAAGGAAGGTCTAGAGGACTGGAGACTGCAGAAAACCCTTCAAGGAGCAGCGTGCGGTTTGAACAGCCAGCAAGTAGCGAGTGATGGGGAGTTTGCTCATCGCTTGGAGAAAAGGGTTGGTTGGGACAAAGTCTGATTGGAGTCAGACCGGCTGCTTCTGGCGGGTGGCCTCCCTCGCTAGCCGCAGGCCTCGCGGGAGAGGGGAAGTGTCTGAGGATTGCATTTTAGGGCCACAGCGCCCTCTGCTGGACATGGGGACCTGGGGCAGCAGCACGAGTGGGAGCAGGTGACAAAATGTGCCGGGGCGGGGGGGAGAAGGTCTGTGCCAGATAGGGTCCTTCCCATTTCCAGGCACCCCTAGGAGAATCACACAATAGGAATTCCTTAACAAGTATAGGAAGTTTATAGAAAATTAGCAAGTCCTGAAGTGTAGCCGCCTATTGGTTCATCTTTATTTGCTCACAGAGTAGATGAATGTGTACTGTATTGATTTTATTTCATCTCAGAATCCTTTGAAGTTATAGGGCTGTGGGTTAGAGGCAAATAATAATAACAGTTAATGCTTATATAGCCCTATGATGTGCCAGGTGCAATTTTATGTTATTTTACAGATGAGGAAACCGAGGCACAGAGAAATTTAAATCACCAGCATAACATAACATAGCTGACATAGAAGAGCCATTGTGACTGCAGAGTGTGTGCACTAAACTACCACTTCCTACTGTTTCTCTGAAATAATCAAGGCCATGATATATGGTAAGTCCTGGGTGCTCCATGAACCTAAGTCTTCCTAGTTTTGTTCATGATTCTCAGACCGCTGCTAAATTTTTTTTTTTT
>NC_045449.1:53109827-53120032 GCF_002776525.5 Piliocolobus tephrosceles | reverse complement strand
CCTCCCGGGTTTACGCCATTCTCCTGCCTCAGCCTCCTGAGTAGCTGGGACTACAGGCACCCGCCACCTCGCCCGGCTAGTTTTTTGTATTTTTAGTAGAGATGGGGTTTCACCGTGTTAGCCAGGATGGTCTCGAACTCCTGACCTGGTGATCCACCCGTCTTGGCCTCCCAGAGTGCTGGGATTACAGGCTTGAGCCACCGCGCCCGGCCGCCTGGCTAATTTTTGTACTTTTTGTAGAGACAGGGTTTTGTCATACTGCCCAGGCAGGTCTCGAACTCCTGAGCTTGAGCAATCTGCCTGCCTCAGTCTCCCAAAGTGCTGAGATTACAGGCATGAGTCACAGCTCCTGGCTTAAAGAATTTTTTTTTTTTTTTTTTAAGTCAGGGCTGGCTGGGGGCAGTGGCTCACGCCTGTAATTCCAGCACTTTGGGAGGCCGAGGCAGACGGATCACTTGAGGTGGGCATGGTGGCATGCGATTGTAATCCCAACTACTCAAGAGGCCGAGGCAGGAGAATTGCTGGAACCTGGAAGATGGAGGTTGCAGTGAGCCAAGATCGCACCACTGCAATCCAGCCTGGGTGACAGAGCAAGCCTCTGCCTCAAAAAAAAAAAGTCAGGGCTAACATTTATTGGTTTGTCATGCATGTAGGGGAGAAAAAGCCATGTCTTTTCTTCACCCATCACAAGGTTCATAGCTGACACCACTATAATAAAAGACAGATTAACAAAAGAAAAGCATAACAAATTTACTTAACCAAAGTCTTATGTGATATAGGAGGCTTCAGAAATGAAGGCCAAAGACCCGGGGAAAATAGTGTATATTTATGCTGAGTCTGAAGAAAGAAATGGATAGTTGTGGAGAAACATGATTAGAGGAAAAGGGGTATTATCTGATGGAAATAAACTGGGAGAGAACGCAGGAAGACCTATTTTTTCAGGTTCTTTTTTGTGTGTGTGCCTCTATATGATTTTCCTTCAACCTCCTCCTCCACCATTTCCCAGGTATGGTGCAGAACATCTGTCGCATGAGGGTCTTATGACCTAATTTTAGAGGAGATAGGTCAGAGAATTATTTTATAGACAGTACTCACACAGAAAGGCCAGAGAAGGTCAAAGTGACCTCTGGAGGCTGACATTGGAGGATCACCTGGACCCAGGAGAGTGATAGCCAAGGTACCATGTTTTGGGGTACTGTGTCCTGCACCCTGTCATGCACTAGATACGTGGCAGGCACTGTGCTGAGCACACTGTTAGATTGTCTCACTTAAGCCCCAAAATGGCCCTGTGAGATGACTATTATTATTTTCCTTCTTTGACAAATGGGGAAGTGTCCAGGCATGGCTTAGCTGCATTCTCCACCCAAGGACTCTTGAGGCTGCATTCAAGGTGTTGGCTAGACCGTGGTCTTATCTGGAACTTTGACTGGAAAATGTGCTTCCAAATTAATTCAAGTTGTTGGCAGAATTCATTTCCTCATGGGTATAGGACCAAGGATTCCAGCTTCTTGCTGGGTGTCAATTGAAAATGGATCCTTTCCACATGGGTTTTCCCAAGGTATCAGTCGGGGTCCTCCAGAGAAACAGTAGGATGCAAACATACAAACACACCAAGACATTTATTCCAAGGAACTGGTTTATGCAATTGTAGGGGCCGGCAAGTCTGAAATCCACAGGAGATTGGCAGGCTGGAAACTCTCAGGTGGGAGCTGATGCTGGAGTCTTGTGGCAGAACTTCCTCTTCTCTTTCTCAGGGAAGCTTTAGTTTTGTTCTTTAGTCCTTTCAACTGATTGGATGAGGCCCATCTCTATTGTTGAGAATAATCTGGTTTTTTTTGTTTTGTTTTGTTTTTGAGACAGGGTCTTGTTCTGTTACCCAGGCTGGAATGCATTGGTGTGATCACGGCTCACTGCAGCCTTGACCTCCTGGGCTTAATTGATCCTACCGCCTCAGCCTACTGAGTAGCTGGGACTACAGGCACACACCACCACATCTAGCTAACTTTTATATTTTTTGCAGAGATGAGGTTTTGTCGTGTTGCCCAGGCTGGTCTTGAACTCCTGCACTCAAGGCATCCTCCCACCTTGGCTCCCAGCGGAGATTACAAGTGTGAGCCACTGCACTCAGCCTGTTGAGAATAATCTTTATTTAAGGCCAACTGATTGTGGATATTAACCACATCTATAAAATACCATCACAGCAACACCTAGATTAATGCTTGATAGAATGATTGGGACCTACAGCCTAGCCAGGTTGACGCATGAAACTAACCATCACACCCAACCTGGCTGCTTGCTTCACTAAGCCAGCAAGGAGAGTCTCTAGAGTGAGGTGGCCAGCAAGGGTCTTATAAAATGTAATGAAATCGAGTGACATCTCATCCCTTTTGCCATATTCTACTGGTTAGAAGCAAGTCATGGAGCCAGGCACAGTGACGGCGTGTGCCTATAATCCCAGCTACTTGAGAGGTGGAGGCAGGAGCATCACTTCAACTCAAAAGTTCAGGAGTTCGAGACTAGCCTGGGCAAAACAGTGAGACCCCCATCTCTTAAAAAAAAAAAAAAAAGAAGCAGCAGCAGCAAGTCCTGGGTCCTACCCACAATCAAGGGAGGGGATTTCACGATGGTGGTGAATGCCAGGAGGTGGGAACATTTTAGCGTCTGTCCACCACAGAAGCTAAGGTTCAGGGAGCTTAGGAAGAGGCCCAGGGTCACGGTGGTGGTAAAACTGGTGGTCTGTTAATGGCCCTGCTGGAAGAGGCCCCTGCCCTGTTCCCTGCTGGTTCCACTTCCTTATGCTGACTCAGGTGTATGCTGAGGTTCCTGGCTCTCTCCCGCACTCCTTGGACAACTCAGCCTTTCCTAGGTTCCACTATCACAGGCAGGTCAGGCTTAAAGTTCACTTACTTACCTTTACTTACCTTCCTCTTGGATCCTAAAACACTTTAACTTCATTAAATCATTTATGTTGTACATTCTCTCTTTTTTTTCAACCTTACTGGACATCATTATTATTGTTTATATAGTCAGTACTTGTTTAGATTCATCTATATATCTGTACTCCTCATTTCTTTTTAGAATTACTGTTATTATTATTATTATTTTTGAGACAGAGTCTCCCTCTGTCACCAGGCTGGAGTGCAGTTGACATGATCTCAGCCCACTGCAACCTCTGCCTCCCAGGTTCAAGCGATTCTCCTGCCTCAGCCTCCAGAGTGGCTGGGACTACAGGTGCATGCCACCACGCCCAGCTAATTTTTGTATTTTTAGTAGAGACGGAGTTTCACCATGTTGGCCAGGATGGTCTCGATCTCTTGACCTCATGATCCCCCCGCCTTGGCCTCCCAAAGTGCTAGGATTACAGGCGTGAGTCAACATGACCGGCCTTAAAATTATTTATTTATTTATTTATTTGAGACGGAGTCTCGCTCTGTCGCTCAGGCTGGAGTGCAGTGGCCAGATCTCGGCTCACTGCAAGCTCCGCCTCCCGGGTTTAGGCCATTCTCCTGCCTCAGCCTCCCGGAGTAGCTGGGACTACAGGCGCCCGCCACCTCCCCCGGCTAGTTTTTTGTATTTTTAGTAGAGACGGGGTTTCACCGTGTTAGCCAGGATGGTCTCGATCTCCTGACCTCGTGATCCGCCCGTCTCGGCCTCCCAAAGTGCTGGGATTACAGGCTTGAGCCACCGCGCCCGGCCTAAAATTATTTTTTTTTTTATTGTGCTGTAATTCACCATTTTAGTCTGGGCATGGTGGCTCACATCTGTAATCCCAGCACTTTGGGAGGCCCAGGCGGGAGGATTACTTGAGGTCAGGAGTTTGAGACCAGCCTGGCCAACAAGGTGAAACCTTGTCTCTATTAAAAATACAAAAAAAGGCCGGGCGTGGTGGCTCAAGCCTGTAATCCCAGCACTTTGGGAGGCCGAGACGGGTGGATCACGAGGTCAGGAGATCGAGACCATCCTGGCTAACACGGTGAAACCCCGTCTCTACTAAAAAATACAAAAAACTAGCCGAGCGAGGTGGCGGCGCCTGTAGTACCAGCTACCCGGGAGGCTGAGGCAGGAGAATGGCGTGAACCCGGGAGGCGGAGCTTGCAGTGAGCTGAGATCCGGCCACAGCACTCCAGCCTGGGTGACAGAGCGAGACTCCGTCTCAAAAAAAAAAAAAAAAATTAGCCAGGCCTAGCAGTGGGCACCTGTAATTCCAGCTACTTGGGAGACTGATGCGGTAGAATTGCTTGAACCCAGAGGCAGAGCTTGCAGTGAGCTGAGATCACACCACTGCACTCCAGCCTAGGCAACAGAGCAAGACTCCATCTCAAAAAAATAATAATAATTCACCATTTCAAGTGTACAATTCAGTGGCTTCTAGTATATTGACAAGGTTGTACAACCATTACCACTATCTAATTCTGTAACATTTTATCACCCCCAAAAGAAATCATGTACCTATTATTCTCCATTCCTCCCTCCTCCCCCTAGCCTCTGGCAACCACAAGGGTACCTTCTGTTTCTGTGGATTTGCCTACTCTGGACATTTCACACAAATGGAATATGTAATATGTGGCCTTTTGTGTCTGAATTCTTTCACTTAATATAATGTTTTCAAAGTCCATCCATGTCATAACATGTATCAACACTTCATTCCTCTTTATGACTGTATAATATTCCATTGTATGGATATACCACATTTTGTTTATCCATTCATCTGTTGACGGACATTGAGTTGCTTCCACTTTTTGGCTATTATAAATAATACTGCCATGAACATTTGTGTACAAATCCTCATCCCTTCTTGCATCTCAGACCTTCCATCTGGGATTCCTTTCTTTCTGCCTGAATTGCATCCTTTAGAATTTTTTTCATGAGGCACTTCAGTGAGGCTGATGACAAACTTTTTTAGTTTTTACTTGTTTGAAAATTCACTCTTGGCTGGGTGTGGTGGCTCACCCTTGTAATTACAGCATTTTGGGAGGCCAAGGCAAGTGGATCACCTGAGGGTCAGGAGTTTGAGACCAGACTGATCAACATGGTAAAACTCCGTCTCTTCTAAAATACAAAAATTAGCTGGGTGTGGTGGCGGGCGCCTGTAATCCCAGCTACTCGGGAGGCTGGGGCAGCAGAATCACTTGAATCCGGGAGGCAGAGGTTACAGTGAGCTGAGATTGCATCATTACACTCCAGCCTGGGCAACAGAGAGAGACTCCATCCCCACTCCCCCGAAAAAAAAGAAAAGAAAAGAAAATTCACTCTTGAATTCCAGGTTGGAAGTTCTTTTCTTTCAGTATGTTCAAGATATCATTCTACTGGCTTATGGCTTCCATTATTGCTGTTGAGAAGGCTGCTCTTAAGATTTTCTTTCTAGGGCTGGGCACAGTGGCTCATGCCTGTAATCCCAGCACTTTGAGAGGCCGACGTGGGCGGATCACGAGGTCAGGAGATCGAGACCATCCTGGCTAACATAGTGAAACCCCATCTCTACAAAAAATACAAAAAAATTAGCCGAGTGTGGTGGCACATGCTGGTAGTCCCAGCTACTCGGGAGGCTGAGGCAGGAGAATGGCGTGAACCTGGGAGGCAGAGCTTGCAGTGAGCCGAGATCACACCACTGCACTCCAGTCTGGGCAACAGAGCGAGACTCCGTCTCAAAAAAAAAAAAAAGATTTTCTTTCCATATTCAGGCCAGGTGCAGTGGCTCACGCCACCTAGCACTTTGGGAGGCCATGGTGGGTGGATCACTTGAGGTCAGGAGTTGGAGACCAGCCTGGCCAACATGGTGAAACCCTGTCTCTACTAAAAATACAAAAATTAGCTGGGTGTGGTGGTGGGCACCTATAATCCCAGCTACTTGGGAGGATGAGGAAGGAGAATCTCTTGAACCCTGAAGGCAGACGTTGCAGTGAGCTGAGATCGCGCCACTGCACTCCAACCTGGGTGATGGAGTGAGACTCTGTCTCAAAATAAAAATTTTTTTCTTTCTATATTCAGAATTCTGACGTTTCATTGTGATGTATCTGCATGTGGATTCTATTTTATTTATCCTGCTTAGAATTCTTCACGCTTCCAGAACTTGTGGTCTGATGCCCCACCAGAACTGGGAAATTCTCAGCCATTATCTTTTCAAATCTTCCCCTTGCCACATTCTCTTGTTCTTTCCTTTAAAAAAAAAAAAAAAAAAAAGATTTTAAATAAAATAAAATAGGGTCTTGCTGTATTGCCCAGGCTGGGTTCAAAATCCTGGCTCAAGCGATACTCACATAGCGGGATTAAAGGTATGCATGCACCACCACGCCTGGCTTCTTTTTCTTTTTTTTTCCTTCTAGAATTCTGATCAAACGATGTTAGACTCTTTCATTGTATCCTCCTTGTGTCTTAAACTCTTCTCTTTTTGTCCCTTTTCTGCATTCTGGGTAATTTCTTCTGCTCTACCTTCCAATGCCTCTCTGGGATCCCACTTTCCTTTAAGTTTTGGCCTGGACATTCATCTCTCTTGTCAAATATCTGTAATATTGCTAAGGACACATTTTTTAAAAAAACTTTTATCCAAGCCGGGCGCAGTGGCTCACGCCTGTAATCCCAGCACTTTGGGAGGCTGAGGCGGGTGGATCACGAGGTCAGGAGATCGAGACCATCCTGGCTAACATGGTGAAACCCTATCTCTACTAAAAATACAAAAATTAGCCAGGCGTGGTGGCGGGCACCTGTAGTCCCAGCTATTTGGGAGGCTGAGATAGGAGAATGGTGTGAACCTGGGAGGCAGAACTTGCAGTGAGCCAAGTTCCTGCCACTGCACTCCAGCTTGGGCAACAGAGAGACTCCATCTAAAAACAAAACAAAACAAAACAAAACAAAACAAAAAAAACACCTTTATTCAGCTTTTGCATTTGTTTTCAATGGGAAGGTTGGTCTGACTAACTTAGCCTATCATTACAGGATATGGAAGTCCTACCATCCTCCTCACTGCCTGTTTCATGTATGTTCTCCTTTCCCTGATAATCCAAATTGGTGCCATTCTCCAGGGACTGTCTCCAAGCCCATCTCTTCCATCAGCCCTTCCCTGTCCTGTCCCTGTTGAGCTTTCCTGCCCCTAGAACTAGAACCGATTGTCCCCCACTCAGGGGCAGCACGTGGGGACCTCTCTTGGATTGTTCACTTATCACATAACTTAGGAATTGATGTATTGTCTTCCATAGTAGATGATCAGCTCCATAGGTGATCAGGGAAGGCAGGAATAGCTCTCAACAGTAGCTCAAAATCATAGCAAATAAGAAGGGTTGGTGGAGATAAGGGAAATTTGAATTCAGTAAGTTTGAAGCAGTTTCTGGTGTCTGACCAAGTATTTGATGGTGCAGGTTAAGACTCTCTGTCCCCAACGGCTTCATTAAACCCCTATTGGCCCCAAAGGACCTTCTTCCTCAAACTGGAGGCTGCTGGGAGAGGGAGCTTGGGTCTGGAAATCCCAGGTCAGACAGCTCCAGGGGGCGGTAGAGGCTTGAAGGTGACTGCATTGCCCTGGCAGGAGGGTAGATGGCAGTGCACGCATTCCCATTGCAGCCCTGGGCCACGTTCAGGCACTTGGGGGTCGAACCAGAACCGAACAGAACTAGGCTTAGACCAATGTGTCTGTTCCAAGTTGGACCTCTTTCAGTCCCCAAGACCCAAAACAAGATATGATGAACGACCTCTCTTCCAACCTGTCCTGTCTCCCTTTGGGTCCCATGCTATGGCGGTGCCCCACTGAATTCCAGTTTCTGGACCAGAGAAATCCTTTCAATCCACTCTCCTAATCATTCTCAGTTAAAAAAAATTGTTTTAATATATGATAATGAGTGTCAATTAAGGTATTAAAAAAAGAGAAAGAGGACAGACTTGCCTTACTGTGGTGCGACCTCTGCTCTCTGCAGCCCCAGCCTCAGGTGATCCTCCCACCTCAGGCTCCCTTGTAGCTGGGACTACAGGTGCTATACCACCACCCTCAGCTAATATTTTTGTATTTTTTTTGTAGAGACAGGGTTCACTATGTTGAGCAGGCTGGTCTCAAACTCCTGGACTCAAGTGATCCACCCTCCTCAGCCTCCCAAAGAGCTGGGATTACAGGCTTGAGCCACTTGGCCTGGCTGAAATTCTAATATATAACGCAGGGGTTTGTTCAGTTAAGTGGAAAAAGAATAAAAATGATTTTCCCAAAGCTGGATTTCCAAAAGGAAGAAAATAAAAGTAGAGCTTTATCTTATACCATATGCAAAAATAAACTCCAGATGGATCAAAAATTTAAATGTAAAAACTAAATGCATAAAATCTAATGGAAATCTAGAAGCTCGCATGTACAACGTACAAGAGTGGGAAAACATTAACCAAGATTGAAAATCCAGAAGCTACAACAGGAAAAAAAAAGGGGGGGTATAAATATTTCACTGTATAAAAGTTAGAACATTTTGGGGGTGGAAAAACAGAACATAAATACAGGCATTAGGAAAATGTTCTTTTAAAAAGGAAAATAGTAGATTTAGAAAAAAGTTGTAATGCAGGTGGCAAGCTAAGGGTTAACAGCTGTACTATAGGGAAAGATCTTACAAATTAACAAGAAAAAGACAAACACTTCACAGAACAATGGTGAAGTCATGGATAGAGGACTCATGGAAAAACAATTATTAAAAAAGACTCAGGCTGGGAGCTGTGGCTTATGCCTGTAATCCCAGCACTTTGGGAAGCCAAGGCAGGCAGAGCTTAACAAGATTAGGCCAGGCGCAGTGGCTCATTTCTGTAATCCTAGCACTTTGGGAGGCCGAGGTGGGAGGATCACGAGGTCAGGAGATCCAGCCCATCCTGGCTAACACAGTGAAATCCCTTCTCTACTAAAAATACAAAAAATTAGCCAGGCGTGGGGGCATGTGCCTGTAATCCCAGCTACTCGGGAGGCTGAGGCAGGGAAATCACTTCAACCCAGAACGCGGAGGTTGCAGTGAGCTGAGATTGCGCCACTGCACTACAGCCTGAGCGACAGAGACTCCATCTCAAACAACAGCAACAACAACAGCAGCAAAGAAACACACACACACATCTACTGTTTAACTGAGCAATCTTACTCTTAGAAATCTATCCCATGGAAATAAAACCACCCATCCATAGGGATAGGTGTGCAGTATAAGGATGCTCAGTGTAGGATTAGTTAGTTGCAAAACACTGAAAACAGTAAATGCACATCAGCAAATGGTTGAATAAATGGTTAACAGCCATTTAGTGAAATATTATGCAGTCTTTAAAAAGGGAACTGAGGGCCAGGCACAGTGGCTCACACCTGTAATCCCAGCACTTTGGGAGGCCGAGGCAGGCAGATCACCTGAGGTCAGGAGTTTGAGACCAGCCTAGCCAATATGGTAAAACCCTGTCTCTACTAAAAATACAAAAATTAGCTGGGCATGGTGGCACGCACCTGTAGTCCCAGCCACTCGGGAGGCTGAGGCAGGAGAACTGCTTGAACCCGGGAGGTGAAGGTTGCAGTGAGCTGAGATCGCACCACTGCACTCCGGCCTGGGCCACAGAGTGAGACTCCGTCTCAAAAACAAACAAAACAAAACAAAACAGAAGGAAGCTGTAGAGCTTTATCAATTGTCTTGGAGGAATATTTAGGAGGTATTGTTGAGAAAGAAAAGCAAGAGGCAAAAAGTGTGAATAATGTGATCCTGTTTTTTGAAAACTAACAACAAATCCCCTATATTTCATGTACATACATATGTGTGTATGTATATGATTATATGAGCATTAAAAAAAAGGCATGGATACAAACTGGGTAGTGGACGTAGGTTACCTGGTAGGGAGAGAAGGAGAGGAAAAAAAGTTTAAAAACAAGATTAGGCCAGGCGCAGTGGCCCATTTTTGTAATCCTAGCACTTTGGGAGGCCGAGGTGGGAGGATCACGAGGTCAAGAGATCGAGACCATCCTGGCCAACATGGTGAAAGCCCGTCTCTACTGAAAATACAAGAATTAGCTGGGCGTGGTGGTGCATGCCTGTAATCCCAGCTACTCAGGAGGCTGAGGCAGGAGAATTGCTTGAACCTGGGAGTCAGAGGTTGCAGTGAGCCAAGATCATGCCACTGCACTCCAGCCTGGTGACAGAGAGAGACTCTGTCTCAAAAAAAAAAAAAAAAAAAAAGGCTAGGTGTGGTGACTCATGCCTGTAATCCCAGCACTTTAGGAGGCTGAG